>NC_137359.1:5885358-5972858 GCF_965287045.1 Carcharhinus amblyrhynchos | reverse complement strand
ACAAACAAAGCATACTGTTCATAGAGTACATAGGGGAGAGGAAAGGAGAGGGTGCAGAATGTAGTGTTACAGTCACAGATAGGGTGTAGAGAAAGATCAGATTAATATTTGATTTATTGTCACATGTATTGGGATACAGTGAAAAGTATTGTTTCTTGCGCACTATACAGACAAAGCATACCGTTCATAGAGTACATAGGGGAGAAGGAAAGGAGGGGGTGCAGAATGTAGTGTTACAGTCACAGATAGGGTGTAGAGAAAGATCAGATTAATATTTGATTTATTGTCACATGTATTGGGATACAGTGAAAAGTATTGTTTCTTGCGCACTATACAGACAAAGCATACCATTCATAGAGTACACAGGAGAGAAGGAAAGGAGAGGGTGCAGAATGTAGTGTTACCGTTACAGATAGGGTGTAGAGAAAGATCAACTTAATATTTGATTTGATTTATTATTGTCACGTGTATTGGGATATAGTGAAAAGTATTGTTTCTTGCGCGTTATACAGACAAAGCATACCGTTCATAGAGTACATAGGGGAGAAGGAAAGGAGAGGGTGCAGAATGTAGTGTTACAGTCGCAGATAGGGTGTAGAGAAAGATCAGCTTAATATTTGATTTATTATTGTCACGTGTATTGGGATACAGTGAAAAGTATTGTTTCTTGCACACTATACAGACAAAGCATACCGTTCATAGAGAAGGAAAGGAGAGAGTGCAGAATGTAGTGTTACAGTCATAGCAAGGGTGTAGAGAAAGATCAGTTTAATGCGAGGTCGGTCCATTCAAAAGTCTGACAGCAGCAGGGAAGAAGCTGTTCTTGAGTCGGTCGGTACGGGACCTCAGACTTTTGTATCTTTTTCCCGATGGAAGAGAGAGTGTCCGGGGTGTGTGGGGGGTCCTTGATTGTGCCGGCTGCTTTTCCCGAGTGCACAGAACAGATCCTACACCAGAAATGTGACTAAAATACATTCCTTAAAGGCACAGTGTCGTTACACAATTTGGATAAGAGCAGACCCTTCCGTTCCTTCCTCAGCTGCCATTGTGCCAAACAGACTAGTCACACTTTGTGTTGCTGTGTGGGAGCTTTTTGCTGAGTGCAAAATGGCACTCAGCGAGCCCCAGTGCTGAGTAACTCCTGATCCTGGTGATTTTAACCCACGTTGAAAAGTCACAATTCTCTCTGGGGCCTCTCAGCCCTGTGCCCTCACTCAATATAGCCACCCTCGCAAAACACCCATGACAATCCATTTGCCTTTGCCATCTCAGGTGTCACTGCCACCTCCAAGATCTTAATAACTGCAGTCACTGACTTGCCGGAGACCTCCATTTGAAACTCTCGGCCCTACAACATTCGGCACCCTGTTCCATAACCGACACATGTGTAACCTACCCTAACCTACACATCTTTGGACACTAAGGGGCAATTTAGCATGGCCAATCCACCCTAACCTACACATCTTTGGACACTAAGGGACAATTTAGCATGGCCAATCCACCTAACCTGCACATCTTTGGACATTAAGGGACAATTTAGCATGGCCAATCCACCCTAACCTACACATCTTTGGACACTAAGGGACAATTTAGCATGGCCAATCCCCCTAACCTACACATCTTTGGACATTAAGGGACAATTTAGCATGGCCAATCCACCCTAACCTACACATCTTTGGACACTAAGGGACAATTTAGCATGGCCAATCCCCCTAACCTACACATCTTTGGACACTAAGGGACAATTTAGCATGGCCAATCCACCCTAACCTACACATCTTTGGACACTAAGGGACAATTTAGCATGGCCAATCCCCCTAACCTACACATCTTTGGACACTAAGGGGCAATTTAGCATGGCCAATCCACCCTAACCTACACATCTTTGGACACTAAGGGACAATTTAGCATGGCCAATCCACCTAACCTGCACATCTTTGGACACTAAGGGACAATTTAGCATGGCCAATCCACCTAACCTGCACATCTTTGGACATTGATGGACAATTTAGCATGGCCAATCCCCCTAACCTACACATCTTTGGACACTAAGGGGCAATTTAGCATGGCCAATCCACCTAACCTACACATCTTTGGACACTAAGGGACAATTCAGCATGGCCAATCCACCTAACCTACACATCTTTGGACACTAAGGGACAATTTAGCATGGCCAATCCACCTAACCTGCACATTTTTGGACACTAAGGGACAATTTAGCATGGCCAATCCACCTAACCTACACATCTTTAGACACTAAGGGGCAATTTAGCATGGCCAATCCACCCTAACCTACACATCTTTGGACACTAAGGGGCAATTTAGCATGGCCAATCCACCTAACCTGCACATCTTTGGACATTGAGGGACAATTTAGCATGGCCAATCCACCATAACCTACACATCTTTGGACACTAAGGGGCAATTTAGCATGGCCAATCCCCCTAACCTGCACATCTTTGGACACTAAGGGACAATTTAGCATGGCCAATCCACCCTAACCTACACATCTTTGGACACTAAGGGGCAATTTAGCATGGCCAATCCACCTAACCTGCACATCTTTGGACATTGAGGGACAATTTAGCATGGCCAATCCACCATAACCTACACATCTTTGGACACTAAGGGGCAATTTAGCATGGCCAATCCCCCTAACCTGCACATCTTTGGACACTAAGGGACAATTTAGCATGGCCAATCCACCCTAACCTACACATCTTTGGACACTAAGGGGCAATTTAGCATGGCCAATCCACCTAACCTGCACATCTTTGGACATTGAGGGACAATTTAGCATGGCCAATCCACCATAACCCACACATCTTTGGACACTAAGGGGCAATTTAGCATGGCTAATCCACCTAACCTGCACATCTTTGGACATTGAGGGACAATTTAGCATGGCCAATCCCCCTAACCTACACATCTTTAGACACTAAGGGGCAATTTAGCATGGCCAATCCCCCTAACCTGCACATCTTTGGACACTAAGGGGCAATTTAGCATGGTCAATCCACCCTAACCTACACATCTTTGGACACTAAGGGGCAATTTAGCATGGCCAATCCACCCTAACCTACACATCTTTGGACACTAAGGGACAATTTAGCATGGCCAATCCACCCTAACCTACACATCTTTGGACACTAAGGGGCAATTTAGCACGGCCAATCCACCCTAACCTACACATCTTTGGACACTAAGGGACAATTTAGCATGGCCAATCCACCTAACCTACACATCTTTGGACACTAAGGGGCAATTTAGCATGGCCAATCCCCCTAACTTACACATCTTTGGACACTAAGGGGCAATTTAGCATGGCCAATCCACCTAACCTACACATCTTTGGTCATTAAGGGACAATTTAGCATGGCCAATCCACCTAACCTACACATCTTTGGACACTAAGGGACAATTTAGCATGGCCAATCCACCCTAACCCACACATCTTTGGACACTAAGGGGCAATTTAGCATGGCCAATCCCCCTAACCTACACATCTTTGGACACTAAGGGGCAATTTAGCATGGCCAATCCACCTAACCTGCACATCTTTGGATACTAAGGGACAATTTAGCATGGCCAATCCACCCTAACCTGCACATCTTTGGACACTAAGGGACAATTTAGCATGGCCAATCCACCCTAACCTACACATCTTTGGACACTAAGGGACAATTTAGCATGACTAATCCTTCTAACTTATACGTCGTTGAACATTAAGGGACAATTTAGCATGGCCAATCCATCTAACCTACAAAAATTTGGAATTAAGGTGCAATTTGCCATGGCCAATCCACCTAACTAGCACACATTTGGAACTAAGGTGCAATGTAGCATGCCCAATCCCCCTAACCCGCACATCTTTGGACACAATGGGGCAATCCTTTGTAGTTCCTTGTGGTCTTGGGCAGAGCGGGAGCCCATACCAAGCTGTGATACAACCAGAAAGAATGCTTTCTACGATGCATCTGTCAAAATTGGGGTGAGTCGTAGTAGGATGCCAAATTTCCTTCGCCTCCTGAGAAAGTGGAGACACTGGTGGCCTTGTTTACCTGTAGTGTCGGCGTGGGGGGGGTGGGGACCAGGACAGGTGATCCGGACACCGGCGAGCTCCAAGCTCTCGGCCACTTGCATTTCATTGGCGGTCTCCGTTTCCTTGCAGTGCTGTTCGAGACGGAGGGGCATCAGGCCAGGTTTACCATCAAGATTCGCCATCCGGTCATTCCCAAGCTTTACAACGTGAAGAACCAATCAGGTCAGTGCTCGGGGTTAGCGACGGCCTGGGTTCAGGACACAGCAGTGGAGCGGAACGGACCTTGGCTCATGTCGCCTTCCACGCAGAGCGAGGGTTGGCGAGGGTTTTGGACTCGTGAACGCCAAGGCAGCAATGGCTGCTGGGAGGGCCCCTGGCCTGTTGTCTGACACCAGTTAGGCCCTTTTGAGCGCTCCTGATGTTATGCTTGCGAGTGTGGCCTAATGGACTGCGTCCTGAGGCCCGAATACTGCTGCAAGAACAGCCTGTGGAAAGATAACTTCGTTTTTATTGAAAAATTGTCCATTTCTTCAATAATCGCAATCACCTTTATCACCAGGATCAGGATTCTAATGCATTAATAGACATAATTCAATCATCGGGATGCTAGTACATCGGAATCGATATCTTAAATCTATTAGGCCAACTTTACACAGTTCCTGTTGCATTAATATTTAGCTGCCTCATGCCAACACAGCTCGTAACCCCCAGACATTCGCTCTGGGGTCCCGACTCTGAGGCAATAAAATGGGGTCAGGCCCAGAACAGGTTGGGGGAAATCACAGAATCCCCACAGCGCACAGGAAGGCCACTCTGCCTGTACTGACTCTCTGACACACTATCTGTCCCACGCCCTTTCTTCTGCCCTATCCCCGTAGCCCCCGACATTTAGCATGGCCAATCCACCTAACCTACACATCTTTGGACACTAAGGGGCAATTTAGCATGGCCAATCCCCCTAACCTACACATCTTTGGACACTAAGGGGCAATTTAGCATGGCCAATCCACCTAACCTACACATCTTTGGACACTAAGGGACAATTTAGCATGGCCAATCCACCTAACCTACACATCTTTGGACACTAAGGGACAATTTAGCATGGCCAATCCACCTAACCTACACATCTTTGGACACTAAGGGGCAATTTAGCATGGCCAATCCACCCTAACCTACACATCTTTGGACACTAAGGGGCAATTTAGCATGGCCAATCCACCTAACCTACACATCTTTGGACACTAAGGGACAATTTAGCATGGCCAATCCACCTAACCTACACATCTTTGGACACTAAGGGGCAATTTAGCATGGCCAATCCACCCTAACCTACACATCTTTGGACACTAAGGGGCAATTTAGCATGGCCAATCCACCCTAACCTACACATCTTTGGACACTAAGGGGCAATTTAGCATGGCCAATCCACCCTAACCTACACATCTTTGGACACTAAGGGGCAATTTAGCATGGCCAATCCACCCTAACCTGCACATCTTTGGACACTAAAGGGCAATTTAGCATGGCCAATCCACCCTAACCTGCACATCTTTGGACACTAAGGGACAATTTAGCATGGCCAATCCACCCTAACCTACACATCTTTGGACACTAAAGGGCAATTTAGCATGGCCAATCCACCCTAACCTACACATCTTTGGACACTAAGGGACAATTTAGCATGGCCAATCCACCTAACCTACACATCTTTGGACACTAAGGGACAATTTAGCATGGCCAATCCACCCTAACCTACACATCTTTGGACACTAAGGGACAATTTAGCATGGCCAATCCACCTAACCTACACATCTTTGGACACTAAGGGACAATTTAGCATGACCAATCCACCTAACCTACACATCTTTGGACACTAAGGGACAATTTAGCATGGCCAATCCACCTAACCTACACATCTTTTGACACTAAGGGGCAATTTAGCATGACCAATCCACCTAACCTACACATCTTTGGACACTAAGGGACAATTTAGCATGGCCAATCCACCTAACCTACACATCTTTGGACACTAAGGGACAATTTAGCATGGCCAATCCACCCTAACCTACACATCTTTGGACACTAGGGGGCAATTTAGCATGGCCAATCCACCCTAACCTACACATCTTTGGACACTAAGGGACAATTTAGCATGGCCAATCCACCCTAACCTACACATATTTGGACACTAAGGGACAATTTAGCATGGCCAATCCACCTACATGGCCAACACAACACAATTTAAAGAAACCATCACACCCCCAACCCCCCCACCAAATCCCTGGGCAGAGGCAAAGCAACCAAACAGCCCTAACATCGCAAAACACCTCTCTCAGCCCCCAAGGTGAATCGGGTAGACTGTACAATAACATGGCGATTGGCTCCATAAGGCTATCTACCTCCATCAGTCCTACTACTTGCTCCCCTCAGGCACAGCGGGTTAGCACTGCTGCCTCGCAGCGCCAGGGACCCGGGTTCAATTCCCCTCTTGGGTCACTAGATGTCCAAAGATGTGTAGGTTAGGGAGGATTGGCCATGCTAAATTGTCCCTTAGTGTCCAAAAATGTGTAGGTTAGGGTGGATTGGCCATGCTAAATTGTCCCTTAGTATCCAAAGATGTGTAGGTTAGGGTGGATTGGCCATGCTAAATTGCCCCTTAGTGTCCAAAGATGTGTAGGTTAGGGGGATTGGCCATGCTAAATTGTCCCTTAGTGTCCAAAGATGTGTAGGTTAGGGTGGATTGGCCGTGCTAAATTGTCCCTTAGTGTCCAAAGATGTGTAGGTTAGGGTGGATTGGCCATGCTAAATTGCCCCTTAGTGTCCAAAGATGTGTAGGTTAGGGGGATTGGCCATGCTAAATTGTCCCTTAGTGTCCAAAGATGTGTAGGTTAGGTGGATTGGCCATGCTAAATTGTCCCTTAGTGTCCAAAGATGTGTAGGTTAGGGTGGATTGGCCATGCTAAATTGCCCCTTAGTGTCCAAAGATGTGTAGGTTAGGGTGGATTGGCCATGCTAAATTGCCCCTTAGTGTCCAAAGATGTGTAGGTTAGGTGGATTGGCCATGCTAAATTGTCCCTTAGTGTCCAAAGATGTGTAGGTTAGGGTGGATTGGCCATGCTAAATTGCCCCTTAGTGTCCAAAGATGTGTAGGTTAGGGTGGATTGGCCATGCTAAATTGCCCCTTAGTGTCCAAAGATGTGTAGGTTAGGTGGATTGGCCATGCTAAATTGTCCCTTAGTGTCCAAAGATGTGTAGGTTAGGGTGGATTGGCCATGCTAAATTGTCCCTTAGTGTCCAAAGATGTGTAGGTTAGGGTGGATTGGCCATGCTAAATTGTCCCTTAGTGTCCAAAGATGTGTAGGTTAGGGTGGATTGGCCATGCTAAATTGTCCCTTAGTGTCCAAAGATGTGCAGGTTAGGGTGGATTGGCCATGCTAAATTGTCCCTTAGTGTCCAAAGATGTGTAGGTTAGGGGGATTGGCCATGCTAAATTGTCCCTTAGTGTCCAAAGATGTGTAGGTTAGGGTGGATTAGTGGAATAAGTACGTGGGCTTCCGGGGATGGGGCCCGGGTCAGATGAATGGGTGCCGACTCAATGGGCTGAATGGCCTCCTCATGCGCTATATGGACTCTGTGATCTGTGACCCCGCTCCCCCCCACCCTGCTAAAGCAACATCGCGGAAAACGGATCGCGTGGCCGTGCTGTTCAGTGGATGCTTTAGTTGGGATCTTGCTGTGCGCAAATCTCTTGCCGCATTTGCCTGCACGACCGCGACTCTGCTGCCAAAGGGATCCACCGGATCACCTTGCGGCTTCTTGAGGGCGGCCGCGCCAATGCAAGCCCTTCCCTTCGGGGTGGCATGCCCCAAAGCCGGGGTGGCGAGCTGTTGCCACCTTCCCTGGTGTGCCCGAGGTTGGCGCCAGGGCGAAACCGCGCCCTGAGCTGCTCGGCGAAGCCCGCCTATCGGTCGGCGAAACGCTAAAGGACCTCAGCCTGACCCCGTCTGCAGCAGATATTGTCGGAACAACTCGATCGTGTCTGGATGAGGGAGGTGTAATAGTTCCATCCTATCCTCAGTCCCTCCGTCGCTCACTCACTCGCTGGAGGCCTCAGCTCCTGCAAAAACGCACAGGGGCTTCTTTCTCTCTGCGTTAATCTTTCGACATATTTTCCACTTCTTCAGCCCTGTGGGTTGAGAGTTTATTTTGTGAGTGTCACAAGTACGTTAACACTGCAATGAAGTTACTGTGAAAATAATGCCCAAGCCACCTGTTCGGGTACACTTGGGGGAGAATTTCGCACGGCCAGTGCACCCGAACCAGCACGTCCTTCAGACTCGTAGAATCACAGAAACTCTACAGGGCAGAAAGAGGCCATTCGGCCCATCGAGTCTGCACCGGCTACAATCCCACCCAGGCCCTACCCCATATCCCTACACATTTGCCCGCTAATCCCTCTAACTACGCATCTCAGGACACTAAGGGGCAATTTAGCATGGCCAATCCACCCTAACCTACACATCTTTGGACACTAAGGGACAATTTAGCATGGCCAATCCACCCTAACCTACACATCTTTGGACACTAAGGGACAATTTAGCATGGCCAATCCACCTAACCTGCACATCTTTGGATACTAAGGGACAATTTAGCATGGCCAATCCACCTAACCTACACATCATTGGACACTAAGGGACAATTTAGCATGGCCAATCCACCCTAACCTACACATCTTTGGACACTAAGGGACAATTTAGCATGGCCAATCCACCCTAACCTACACATCTTTGGACACTAAGGGACAATTTAGCATGGCCAATCCACCCTAACCTACACATCTTTGGACACTAAGGGACAATTTAGCATGGCCAATCCACCGAACCTGCACATCTTTGGATACTAAGGGACAATTTAGCATGGCCAATCCACCTAACCTACACATCACTGGACACTAAGGGACAATTTAGCATGGCCAATCCACCCTAACCTACACATCTTTGGATACTAAGGGGCAATTTAGCATGGCCAATCCACCTAACCTGCACATCTTTGGACACTAAGGGACAATTTAGCATGGCCAATCCACCTAACCTGCACATCTTTGGTCACTAAGGGACAATTTAGCATGGCCAATCCACCCTAACCTACACATCTTTGGGACAGTAAGGGACAATTTAGCATGGCCAATCCACCCTAACCTGCACATCTTTGGACACTAAGGGACAATTTAGCATGGCCAATCCACCTAACCTGCACATCTTTGGACACTAAGGGACAATTTAGCATGGCCAATCCACCTAACCTACACATCTTTGGACACTAAGGGACAATTTAGCATGGCCAATCCACCCTAACCTGCACATCTTTGGCCACTAAGGGGCAATTTAGCATGGCCAATCCACCCTAACCTACACATCTTTGGACACTAAGGGGCAATTTAGCATGGCCAATCCACCTAACCTACACATCTTTGGACACTAAGGGGCAATTTAGCATGGCCAATCCACCCTAACCTACACATCTTTGGATACTAAGGGGCAATTTAGCATGGCCAATCCACCTAACCTGCACATCTTTGGACACTAAGGGACAATTTAGCATGGCCAATCCACCTAACCTACACATCTTGGGACAATTTAGCATGGCCAATCCACCTAACCTGCACATCTTTGGACACTAAGGGACAATTTAGCATGGCCAATCCACCTAACCTGCACATCTTTGGCCACTAAGGGACAATTTAGCATGGCCAATCCACCCTAACCTACACATCTTTGGACCGTGGGAGGAAACTGGAGCACCCGGAGGAAACCCACGCAGACACGAGGAGCATGTACAAACTCCGCACAGACACAGCGACCCGAACCGGGAATCGGGCCCGGGTCCCTGGCGCCGTGAGGCAGCAGTGCTGTGCCACCTCTGGGCATCAGGTTCTCCAGGCTCGCACGTAGCGGGAGCGTGGCACAGACGGGCGGTAAGATGGCAGCCCAGAGTCTCGAAAGGCCGAGGGCAAGTCCCGAACGATGAGGCTGGTGTGGTCCGCCGGCTCGGCAGGCGTGAAACTCAGAGACCGCCTTGCCCGGATAACGTCTCCTGCCGGGTGATGCTACGATCTCCCACGGGACAGTCAGCTCCTTGATGTGCTGCCTGAAAGAGTCCGAAACTTCCAACAGGGAGTCAAGGATGTAGAAATCGCAGGATATTAACGCACGGGGTAGGCCATTCAGCCCATTGTGATCGCAATGGCCATCATCCTGGATGAACATGCTAATTAGGGGCAGAGTTTTACAGCAGGGAAACAGGCCCTTTGGCCCAACTTGCCCATGCTGTCCCTTTTCTCAAACCCCAAAGCTTGTCCCAGTTGGCCCATACCCCTCTATACCCATGTAACTGTCTAAACGCTTTTTAAAAGACAAAATTGTACCCGCCTCTACATCTGGCAGCTCGTTCCAGACACTCACCACCCTCTGAGTGAAAAAATTGCCTCTCTGGACCCTCTCCCCTCTCACCTTAAGCCTATACCCTCTAGTTTTAGCCTCCCCTACCTTTGGGGGAAAAGATATTGACTATCTCGCTGATCTGTGTCCCTCATTATTTTATAGATCTCTATAAGATCACCCCTCTACGCTCCAGAGAAAAAAGTCCCAGTCTATCCAGCCTCTCCTCAATCCATCAAGTCCCAGTAGCTTCCTAGGAAATCTTTTCTGGAGTCCATTCAGTCCCTCGCACCTGTTCTAGCTTTTGAAACTTGGGCCTGATCTGATCGAACCTTCCACTCTGCTCCCTTGACTCCAGTTGCCGAACCGGCCTTCAAAATATTCCGAGGGACAGCGCCCACCGGGTTCGAGTCTCTCCCACAAGGGGGAACGTCGGGTGGGATTTTACCGCCTCGAAACTGGAAAAAATTCCGCCTCAGGTCAGCGGACTTTTCCGTGCTCCGCACCCCGCCTTCGCCCGCTCTGAGACGGGCGGGATGATAAAATTCCAGTCCGCCTCTCAGCATCCATCCTGTCAGACCGCCTCAAGATCTACTGGGTGGCATTTTCCAGTCGCTCTCTGTCGTAGGTGGCATTTTCCAGTCACTCCCTGCCGTGGGTGACATTTTCCAGTCACTCTCTGTCGTAGGTGGCATTTTCCAGTTGCTCCCTGCCGCAGGTGGCATTTTCCAGTCGCTCCCTAGCACAGGTGGCATTTTCCAGTCACTCTCTGTCGTAGGTGGCATTTTCCAGTCACTCCCTGCCGTGGGTGACATTTTCCAGTCACTCCCTGGCGTGGGTGGCATTTTCCAGTCACTCCCTGTTGTGGGTGACATTTTCCGGTCACTCCCTGCCATGGGTGGCATTTTCCAGTCGCTCCCTGGTGCAGGTGGCATTTTCCAGTCGCTCTCTGTCACGGGTGGCATTTTCCAGTCACTCCCTGGCGTGGGTGGCATTTTCCAGTCGCTCCCTAGCACAGGTGGCATTTTCCAGTCACTCTCTGTCATAGGTGGCATTTTCCAGTCGCTTCCTGCCGCGGGTGGCATTTTCCAGTTGCTCCCTGGCGCGGGTGGCATTTTCCAGTCGCTCCCTGCTGTGGGTGACATTTTCCAGTCGCTCCCTGGTGCGAGTGGCATTTTCCAGTCGCTCCCTGCCACAGGTGGCATTTTCCAGTCGCTCCCTGGCGCGGGTGGCATTTTCCAGTCACTCCCTGCTGTGCGTGGCATTTTCCAGTCACTCTCTGTCATAGGTGGCATTTTCCAGTCACTCCCGGGCACAGGTGGCATTTTCCAGTCACTCTCTGTCATAGGTGGCATTTTCCAGTCGCTCCCTGCTGTGGGTGACATTTTCCAGTCGCTCCCTGGTGCGAGTGGCATTTTCCAGACGCTCCCTGCCACAGGTGGCATTTTCCAGTTGCTCCCTGGCGCGAGTGGCATTTTCCAGTCGCTCTCTGTCATAGGTGGCATTTTCCAGTCGCTCCCTGCTGTGGGTGACATTTTCCAGTCGCTCCCTGGTGCGAGTGGCATTTTCCAGTCGCTCCCTGCCACAGGTGGCATTTTCCAGTTGCTCCCTGGCGCGAGTGGCATTTTCCAGTCGCTCTCTGTCATAGGTGGCATTTTCCAGTTGCTCCCTACCAAGGGTGGCATTTTCCACCTCGCACAGGTGGCATTTTCCAGTTGCTCCCTGGCGCGAGTGGCATTTTCCAGTCGCTCTCTGTCATAGGTGGCATTTTCCAGTTGCTCCCTACCAAGGGTGGCATTTTCCACCTCGCACAGGTGGCATTTTCCAGTCGCTCCCTGGCGCAGGTGGCATTTTCCAGTCAGTCCCTGGGCGGGGGAGGGAGCCCAGCCCGATATGTCCCAGGAAAAGCACCCCTCATCCAATGGATACAGGCCCAACCTGTTCAATCTTTCCTCAGAGGATATCCCACCCACTCACCGATCGGTGATTCCGGTTTCTGGCCCCACGCTGACACTGCGTAGCCCGCTACTCGAGCAGCAGGCCAGGAAAATCGCGCCTCACGTGCTAAAAGGTTGATCTATCGAGATCCATTTGCACATTCTTTGGACTGGATCGGTGCAGACGGACACTTGTTTGAACGGTTGGGGAGTTTTGTTCATCGCTAACACAGAATCGCGTCAACGTGAACGGAATAGGGCGGCACGGTGGCACAGTGGTTGGCACTGCTGCCTCGCAGCGCCAGAGACCCAGTTCCATTCCACACTCGGGTCACTGTGTGTCTGGAGACTGTATGTTCTCCCCGTGTCTGCGTGGGTTTCCTCCGGGTGCTCCGGTTTCCTCCCACAGTCCAAAGATGTGTAGGTTAGGGTGGATTGGCCATGCTAAATTGCCCCTTAGTGTCCAAAGAGGTGTGGGTTAGGGTGGATTGGCCATGCTAAATTGCCCCTTAGTGTCCAAAGAGGTGTGGGTTAGGGTGGATTGGCCATGCTAAATTGTCCCTTAGTGTCCAAAGATGTGTAGGTTAGGGTGGATTGGCCATGCTAAATTGTCCCTTAGTGTCCAAAGATGTGTAGGTTAGGGGGATTGGCCATGCTAAATTGTCCCTTAGTGTCCAAAGATGTGTAGGTTAGGGTGGATTGGCCATGCTAAATTGTCCCTTAGTGTCCAAAGATGTGTAGGTTAGGTGGATTGGCCATGCTAAATTGTCCCTTAGTGTCCAAAGATGTGTAGGTTAGGGTGGATTGGCCATGCTAAATTGTCCCTTAGTGTCCAAAGATGTATAGGTTAGGTGGATTGGCCATGCTAAATTGTCCCTTAGTGTCCAAAGATGTGTAGGTTAGGGTGGATTGGCCATGCTAAATTGCCCCTTAGTGTCCAAAGATGTGCAGGTTAGGGTGGATTGGCCATGCTAAATTGTCCCTTAGTGTCCAAAGATGTGCAGGTTAGGGTGGATTGGTCATGCTAAATTGTCCCTTAGTGTCCAAAGATGTGTAGGTTAGGGGGGATTGGCCATGCTAAATTGCCCCTTAGTGTCCAAAGATGTGTAGGTTAGGGGGATTGGCCATGTTAAATTGTCCCTTAGTGTCCAAAGATGTGCAGGTTAGGGTGGATTGGCCATGCTAAATTGTCCCTTAGTGTCCAAAGATGTGTAGGTTAGGGTGGATTGGCCATGCTAAATTGTCCCTTAGTGTCCAAAGATGTGTAGGTTAGGGTGGATTGGCCATGCTAAATTGCCCCTTAGTGTCCAAAGATGTGTAGGTTAGTGCTAAATTATCCCTCAGTGTACCCGAACGGGTGCCAGAGTGTGGCATTTTTCATAGTAGCTCCATTGCAGTGTTAATGTGAGCCTACTCGTGACACTAAAGGATAGACCTTGAACAATTGCTGTGAATTTCTGAATGATCTGTTTGTCTTGACTTTTACGTTTTTGACAAACTGCTGCCTGAACGGGAATATCTCCAAGCTGGGCAAGCGGCCCTGGTTGCCCGCCCTGGCGTACTCTGGGCAGTCAGGACTGGCAGACAGGTTGGCACCGGGGTGGGATCTGAAAGCTTGCTTGGGCGCACGGTGGTCACGTTCTGTTCTCTGTGTTTTAGGCTATGACATCAGTGAGCTGGTAACTGTAGCAACCAAAACGTTTCTCAGGTATGACAAGTTGCGACAGCTGATCTCGAGCATTAGGAAATACTACCCGTCAGTCACCATTGTAATCGCGGATGACAACAATGAGACTCAAAAGATTGAAGGCGCCTTCATTGAGCAGTATTTCATGCCATTCAAAAAGGTACACGTCTTTCGTGAATGAGGACTCAGAGGGTGGGGTGTCAGGGGAGGTGAGAACGCTGTCTCTACGTATCCCAGGCTTCAATCTGTCCCGTGACTGACAAACTTCAATAGGAGCAGGAGTGGGCCATCTAGCCCTTCGAGCCTGCCCTGCCATTCAACAAGATCATGGCTGATCTGAAGTGGATCAGTTCCACTTTCCCGCTTTCTCCCCTATCAAAAACCCGTGACTTCAATATATTCAGCGAGGCAGCCTCCACCACTTCAACGGGCAGAGAATTCCAGAGATTCACCACCCTTTGAGTGAAGAAGTTCCTCCTCAACTCTGATCTAAACTGCACCCCCCTTATCTTGAGGCTGTGCCCTCTAATCCTGCTATCCTTTCTAAGCGGGAAGAATCTCTCTCCCTCTACCCTATCCATCCTCTTCATTATCTTATACGTCTCTATAAGATCCCCCCTCATCCTTCTAAACTCCAACAAGTACAGACCCAGTCTATTTAGTCTCTCTTCATAGTCCAACCCCCTCATCTCCGGTATCAGCCTAGTAAACCTCCTCTGCACTCCCTCCAAGGCCAAAATATCCTTGCGTAAGCGCGGCGACCAAAACTGCACACAGTACTCCAGTCACGGCCTCACCAGTGCCCTGTACAGTTGCAGCAAGACCTCCCTGCTTTTATATTCTATCCCCCTCGCTATAAAGGCCAGCATCCCATTCGCCTTCCTGACCACCTGCTACACTAGGCATGAGTCGCAAAAACAGGAAGAATCTCTTTACCTCTACCCTATCCAACCCCTTCATTATCTTATACGTCTCTATAAGATCCCCCCCTCATCCTTCTAAACTCCAATGAGTACAGACCCAGTCTATTCAGTCTCTCAGTGTACCCAAACAGGCCACCTACTGCTTACACAGTCTTCGGATTACTCTTCCAAACTGCATTCGGTGCTTCCACAGGCTTGCCAACGCTGGTAGGATTTATTCCCATATAGTTAAGAAAGCCCCACCAACGCCTCTACTTTCTCAGAAGACTAAGGAAATTTGGCATGTCCGCGACGACTCTCACCAACTTTTACAGATGCCCCATAGAAAGCATTCTTTCTGGGTGTATCACAGCTTGGTATGGGCTCCTGCTCTGCCCAAGGCCGCAAGGAACTACAGAGGGTTGTGAATGTAGCCCAATCCATCAGCCTCCCATCCATTGACTCTGTCTACACTTCCCACTGCCTCAGGAAAAGCAGCCGGTATAATTAAGGACCCCCACACACATCCCAGAAATTGGCCGGTATGTTATGATTGTAAAATCCCACCCTCGGCCAACAGAGGCTTACATTCTGCGAGCCGCACCCTCCCCGATTATGCGGCGGATTTGGCTGTAAGATTCCGGACATTCTCTCTTCCCCTTTCTTCCGTCAGGAAAAAGATACAAAAGTCTGAGGTCACGTACCGACCGACTCAGGAACAGCTTCTTCCCTGCTGCTGTCAGACTTTTGAATGGACCTACCTCATATTAAGCTGATCTTTCTCTACACCCTAGCTGTGACTGTAACACTACATTCTGCACCCTCTCCTTTCCTTCTCTATGAACAGTATGCTTTGTCTGTATAGCGTGCAAGAAACAATACTTTTCACTGTATCCCAATACACGTGACAATAATAAATCAAATCAAATATGAAGTTAATCTTTCTCTACACCCTTTCTCTAACTAACGCCACATTCTGCATTCTCTTTCCTTCTCTATGAACAGTATGCTTTGTCTGTATAGTGCGCAAGAAACAATACTTCTCACTGTATCCCAATACATGTGACAATAATAAATCAAATATTAAACTGATCTTTCTCTACACCCTATCTGTAACTGTAACACTACATTCTGCACCCTCTCCTTTCCTTCTCTATGAACAGTATGCTTTGTCCGTATAGCGCGCAAGAAACAATACTTTTCACTGTATCCCAATACATGTGACAATAATAAATCAAATCAAATATTAAGCTGATCTTTCTCTACACCCTATCTGTGACTGTAACACTACATTCTGCACCCTCTCCTTTCCTTCTCCCCTATGTACTCTATGAACAGTATGCTTTGTCTGTATAGCGCGCAAGAAACAATACTTTTCACTGTATCCCAATCCATGTGACAATAATAAATCAAATCAAATATTAAGCTGATCTTTCTCTACACCCTATCTATGACTGTAACGCTACATTCTGCACCCTCTCCTTTCCTTCTCCCCATGTACTCTATGAATGGTATGCTTTGTCTGTATAGCGCGCAAGAAACAATACTTTTCACTGTATCCCAATACATGTGACAATAATAAATCAAATATTAAGTTGATCTTTCTCTACACCCTATCTGTAACTGTAATACTACATTCTGCACCCTCTCCTTTCCTTCTCCCCTATGTACTCTATGAATGGTATGCTTTGTCTGTATAGTGTGCAAGAAACAATACTTTTCACTGTATCCCAATACATGGGACAATAATAAATCAAATCCTGGGTGTATGACCGCACGCTCCCGATATTCCGACGGCCCTGTACCAAAATGTCCAACCTCGTGACTCTCCGTGGGTTTTCCCTCAGCCAATTGGATGACTTTTGATTGTCAGATGACCTCGATACCGATCGCAGGTATTTTTTTTGATCGCGACCGGCCAAAGTCTTCGAAGAAAAAGGCAGAATACTGCAGACGCTAAAACAGAAACAGGAAAATTGTGGGAAATCGCAATGCGCCTGACAGCATCCGTGGGGAGAGAATGGAGCCAACGTTTTTGAGTTGGGAAGATCCTTCGCTGAAGAGAAAGGGAGTCGGACAAAATTTACCCTATGGGGGCGGACGCGGGGGGCTGTAATTTGAAGAAAAGGGGGCGTAAGTGGAGATGATAAAGGCTGAGAAAGGTGCTAATAGCGTCCATTAAGTGATCAGAGTGTGCGAGCGAGCAAGGTACAGATTGTTGAGGGACTGCCTGAGGAATGTGGCCGCTGGCACCAGGGTGGTGGTGGTCAGGGGGGAGGGGGTTTGGAGGACAGGATGGAGAGCGAGATTTCAGAAATGGAAAAATAAGGAAATTTGGCATGCCAGCCACGAATCTCACCCACCAGATACACCAGAGAAAGCATCCAACCAACCAACCCCAGGAAATTGTCACATTCCTCAGATTATCCTCTGACAACCACACATTCCGATCTCTTAACGGACGCTATTAGCACCATTCCCAGCCTTTATCGTCCCCATTTACATTCCCTTTGTCTAATTACAACCCCCACCACCCCATAGTATAAATCTTGCCCTATTTTCTTTGCCTCCAGCTCTGAGGAAGGGTCAACCAGATGCGAAACAGTGTGCCTTGTCGTCCAACGAGGGGCATACACGGGGTGGGTCGTACGAGGGCTGCTCTTGGATGTTTCGAGGGTAGCCTAGTGCTTCACGTCGTTAGTGTGTGCTTAAACTGGACCAGATACTGGGCAAGACGACAGCTCAGTGACTATCACTGATTGCTGTGCAGATACATGGATTTGGGCCGGTGTCTATGGGAGTTTGCGCATTCTCCCCGTGCTTGCGTGGGTTTTCTCCGGGTGCTCTGGTTTCCCCCCACACCCCAAAGATTAGGCTGATTGGTGTAATAAATTGTCCCTAAATTAGTTTCCCTCAATGTGGATGGCCATAGCATAGACAAGGGTCATGGGTGGAGAGGGGGACTGGTCATGTTAAGATGGCGGCGCGGGCTCGTTGGGCCGAATGGCCTGTTCCCCGGGCTGTGTTGTTCTTTGTTCTTTGTTCATGTTGCACCTTTATTGAACCTTAAGTTAGGCCGCACTTAGAATATTAAGTTAGGCAGAGGGATCTGGGCGTACAGGTACACAGGTCACTGAAAGCAACAACGCAGGTGGAGAAGGTAGTCAAGAAGGCATACGGCATGCTTGCCTTCATCGGCCGGGGCACTGAGTTTAAGAATTGGCAAGTCATGTTGCAGCTTTATAGAACCTTAGTGAGGCCGCACTTGGAATATAGCGTTCAATTCTGGTCGCCACACTACCAAAGGATGTGGAAGCTTTGGAGAGGGTTACAGAAAAGATTTACCAGGATGTTGCCCCTGGTATGGAGGGGTATTAGCTATGCGGAGAGGTTGGAGAAACTTGGTTTGTTCTCACTGGAGGTTGAGGGGAGACCTGATAGAAGTCTACACGATTATGAGAGGCAGAGTGGAGAGTCAGAAGCTTTTTTCCCAGGGTGGAAGAGTCAATTACGCGGGGGGGCACAGGTTTAAGGTGTGAGAGGCAATGTTTAAAGGAGATGTACGAGGCAAGTTTTTTTACACAGAGGGCGGTGGGTGCCTGGAACTCGGGAGGTAGTGGAAGGGGATACGATAGTGAGTTTTAAGGGGCGTCTTGACAAGTACATGAATAGGATGGGAATAGAGGGATATGGTCCCCGGAAGGGTAGGGGGTTTTAGTTCAGAGGGGTAGCATGGTCGGTGCAGGCTTGGAGGGCCGAAGGGCCTGTTCCTGTGCTGGAATTCTCTTTGTTCTTTGTTCTATTCTCTCCCCACAGATGCTGTCAGACCCGCTGAGATTTTCCAGCGACCTTTGTTCTTCTTGGCCTCCCCCGCCTGGCAGAAACGATTTCTCAAATCGTCGCTTTGTTCGCAATGCCCTTCCGATTTTCCTGGTGGGTTTTTAACTCCGAGCGGTGTCTTGGAGATTGAGCTCCGATTCCAGGAGCCTCCAGGGAGGGAGTTGGCAACACAGCCGCTCGGAAGTGGTGGGTTTGAGATTTGGAGATGCGGAGTTGGGGGGACAGGATTAGTGGCAGGTGGAGTGAGTTGAAAGTGAGTTGAAATTTCGCTGCACCTCAGCAGGAAGTTCTTCAGAGGAACAGGAAGAGGCCATTTAGCCCCTCTGGTTGCACCAATCAGTATAATCCTACCTGATCTGTGGCCTAACTCACCTCGATCCTCGAGAATAACAATTTACATGTATTTATTATTAATCCTTTACGATATATAAAGTACTTTACAAGCACGTTATGAAACAAAATTAAACACTAAATCCCCTTTGGAGATATTAGGTCAGAATGTTTGGTCAATGAGATGGGTTTTCAGGAGCTGATTAAAAGGGGAAAGTAGAGAGAGACGGAGAGGTTGAGGGAGGAAATTCCGGAGCTTGGGGCCCAGACAGGCACGGCCGTCAATGGCAGAGAGATTAAATTCACGGATGTTCAGGAGGCCAGAATTGCAGGAGTGTAGAGATCTCGGATGCTAGTGGGGGCTGGAGGAGGTTACAGAGATAGGGAAGGGGTGTAGGGGGCTGGAGGAGGTTACAGAGATAGGGAGGGGGCTGGAGGAGGTTACAGAGATAGGGAGGGGGTGTAGGGGCTGGAGGAGGTTACAGAGATAGGGAGGGGGTGTAGGGGCTGGAGGAGGTTACAGAGATAGGGAGGGGGTGTAGGAGGCTGGAGGGGGTTACAGAGATAGGGAGGGGGTGTAGGGGCTGGAGGAGGTTACAGAGATAGGGAGGGGGGTGTAGGGAGGCTGGAGAAGGTTACAGAGATAGGGAGGGGGTGTAGGGGGCTGGAGGAGGTTACAGAGAGAGGGAGGGGGTGTAGGGGGCTGGAGGGGGTTACAGAGATAGGGAGGGGGTGTAGGGGGCTGGAGGGGGTTACAGAGATAGGGAGGGGGTGTAGGGGCTGGAGGAGGTTACAGAGATAGGGAGGGGGGTGTAGGGGGCAGGAGGAGGTTACAGAGATAGGGAGGGGGTGTAGGGGCTGGAGGAGGTTACAGAGATAGGGAGGGGGTGTAGGGGGGCTGGAGGAGGTTACAGAGATAGGGAGGGGGTGTAGTGGGCTGGAGGAGGTTACAGAGATAGGGAGGGGGTGTAGGGGGTTGGAGGAGGTTACAGAGATAGGGAGGGGGTGTAGGGGCTGGAGGAGGTTATAGAGATAGGGAGGGGCTGTAGGGGCTGGAGGAGGTTACAGAGATAGGGAGGGGGTGTAGGGGGCTGGAGGAGGTTACAGAGATAGGGAGGGGGGTGTAGGGGGCTGGAGGGGGTTACAGAGATAGGGAGGGGGTGTAGGGGCTGGAGGTTACAGAGATAGGGAGCGGGTGTAGGGGGCTGGAGGGGGTTACAGAGATAGGGAGGGGGTGTAGGAGGCTGGAGGAGGTTACAGAGTTACGGAGGGGGTGTAGGGGGTTGGAGGAGGTTACAGAGATAGGGAGGGGGTGTAGGGGGCTGGAGGAGGTTACAGAGATAGGGAGGGGGTGTAGGGGGTTGGAGGAGGTTACAGAGATAGGGAGGGGGTGTAGGGGCTGGAGGAGGTTACAGAGATAGGGAGGGGGTGTAGGGGGCTGGAGGAGGTTACAGAGATAGGGAGGGGGTGTAGGGGGCTGGAGGAGGTTACAGAGATAGGGAGGGGGTGTAGGGGGTTGGAGGAGGTTACAGAGATAGGGAGGGGGTGTAGGGGCTGGAGGAGGTTACAGAGATAGGGAGGGGGTGTAGGGGGCTGGAGGAGGTTACAGAGATAGGGAGGGGGTGTAGGGGGCTGGAGGAGGTTACAGAGATAGGGAGGGGGTGTAGGGGGTTGGAGGAGGTTACAGAGATAGGGAGGGGGTGTAGGGGCTGGAGGAGGTTACAGAGATAGGGAGGGGGTGTAGGGGGCTGGAGGAGGTTACAGAGATAGGGAGGGGGTGTAGGGGGCTGGAGGAGGTTACAGAGATAGGGAGGGGGGTGTAGGGGGCTGGAGGAGGTTACAGAGATAGGGAGGGGTGTAGGGGGCTGGAGGAGGTTACAGAGATAGGGAGGGGGTGTAGGGGGTTGGAGGAGGTTACAGAGATAGGGAGGGGGTGTAGGGGGCTGGAGGAGGGTACAGAGATAGGGAGGGGCTGTAGGGGGCTGGAGGGGGTTACAGAGATAGGGAGGGGGTGTAGGGGGCTGGAGGAGGTTACAGAGATAGGGAGGGGGTGTAGGGGGCTGGAGGAGGTTACAGAGTTAGGGAGGAGGTGTAGGGGCTGGAGGAGGTTACAGAGATAGGGAGGGGGTGTAGGGGGCTGGAGGAGGTTACAGAGATAGGGAGGGGGTGTAGGGGGCTGGAGGAGGTTACAGAGATAGGGAGGGGGTGTAGGGGGTTGGAGGAGGTTACAGAGATAGGGAGGAGGTGTAGGGGCTGGAGGAGGTTACAGAGAAAGGGAGGGGGTGTAGGGGGCTGGAGGAGGTTACAGAGATAGGGAGGGGGTGTAGGGGGCTGGAGGAGGTTACAGAGATAGGGAGGGGGGTGTAGGGGGCTGGAGGAGGTTACAGAGATAGGGAGGGGTGTAGGGGGCTGGAGGAGGTTACAGAGATAGGGAGGGGGTGTAGGGGGTTGGAGGAGGTTACAGAGATAGGGAGGGGGTGTAGGGGGCTGGAGGAGGGTACAGAGATAGGGAGGGGCTGTAGGGGGCTGGAGGGGGTTACAGAGATAGGGAGGAGGTGTAGGGGGCTGGAGGAGGTTACAGAGATAGGGAGGGGGTGTAGGGGGCTGGAGGAGGTTACAGAGATAGGGAGGGGGTGTAGGGGGCTGGAGGAGATTACAGAGATAGGGAGGGGGGTGTAGGGGGCTGGAGGAGGTTTCAGAGATAGGGAGGGGGTGTAGGGGGCTGGAGGGGGTTACAGAGATAGGGAGGGGGGTGTAGGGGGCTGGAGGAGGTTACAGAGATAGGGAGGGGGTGTAGGGGCTGGAGGAGGTTACAGAGATAGGGAGGGGGTGTAGGAGCTGTAGGTTACAGAGATAGGGAGGGGGTGTAGGGGGCTGGAGGGGGTTACAGAGATAGGGAGGGGTGTAGGGGGCTGGAGGAGGTTACAGAGATAGGGAGGGGGTGTAGGGGGCTGGAGGGGGTTACAGAGATAGGGAGGGGGGTGTAGGGGGCTGGAGGAGGTTACAGAGATAGGGAGGGGGTGTAGGGGCTGGAGGAGGTTACAGAGATAGGGAGGGGGTGTAGGGGGCTGGAGGGGGTAACAGAGATAGGGAGGGGGTGTAGGGGGCTGGAGGAGGTTACAGAGATAGGGAGAGGTGTAGGGGGCTGGAGGGGGTTACAGAGATAGGGAGGGGGTGTAGGGGGCTGGAGGAGGGTACAGAGATAGGGAGGGGCTGTAGGGGGCTGGAGGGGGTTACAGAGATAGGGAGGGGGTGTAGGGGGCTGGAGGAGGTTACAGAGATAGGGAGGGGTGTAGGGGGCTGGAGGAGGTTACAGAGATAGGGAGGGGGTGTAGGGGGTTGGAGGAGGTTACAGAGATAGGGAGGGGGTGTAGGGGGCTGGAGGAGGGTACAGAGATAGGGAGGGGCTGTAGGGGGCTGGAGGGGGTTACAGAGATAGGGAGGGGGTGTAGGGGGCTGGAGGAGGTTACAGAGATAGGGAGGGGGGTGTAGGGGGCTGGAGGAGGTTACAGAGATAGGGAGGGGTGTAGGGGGCTGGAGGAGGTTACAGAGATAGGGAGGGGGTGTAGGGGGTTGGAGGAGGTTACAGAGATAGGGAGGGGGTGTAGGGGGCTGGAGGAGGGTACAGAGATAGGGAGGGGCTGTAGGGGGCTGGAGGGGGTTACAGAGATAGGGAGGGGGTGTAGGGGGCTGGAGGAGGTTACAAAGATAGGGAGGGGGTGTAGGGGGCTGGAGGAGGTTACAGAGATAGGGAGGGGGTGTAGGGGGCTGGAGGAGATTACAGAGATAGGGAGGGGGGTGTAGGGGGCTGGAGGAGGTTACAGAGATAGGGAGGGGGTGTAGGGGGTTGGAGGAGGTTACAGAGATAGGGAGGGGGTGTAGGGGGCTGGAGGAGGTTTCAGAGATAGGGAGGGGGTGTAGGGGGCTGGAGGGGGTTACAGAGATAGGGAGGGGGGTGTAGGGGGCTGGAGGAGGTTACAGAGATAGGGAGGGGGTGTAGGGGCTGGAGGAGGTTACAGAGATAGGGAGGGGGTGTAGGAGCTGTAGGTTACAGAGATAGGGAGGGGGTGTAGGGGGCTGGAGGGGGTTACAGAGATAGGGAGGGGGGTGTAGGGGGCTGGAGGAGGTTACAGAGATAGGGAGGGGGTGTAGGGGCTGGAGGAGGTTACAGAGATAGGGAGGGGGTGTAGGGGGCTGGAGGGGGTAACAGAGATAGGGAGGGGGTGTAGGGGGCTGGAGGAGGTTACAGAGATAGGGAGAGGTGTAGGGGGCTGGAGGGGGTTACAGAGATAGGGAGGGAGGTGTAGGGGGGGCTGCAGGAGGTTACAGAGATAGGGAGGGGGTGTAGGGGCTGGAGGAGGTTACAGAGATAGGGAGGGGGTGTAGGTAGCTGGAGGAGGTTACAGAGATAGGGAGGGGGTGTAGGGGCTGGAGGGGGTTACAGAGATAGGGAAGGGCTGGAGGGGGTTACAGAGATAGGGAGGGGGTGTAGGGGGCTGGAGGAGGTTACAGAGATAGGGAGGGGGTGTAGGGGGCTGGAGGAGGTTACAGAGATAGGGAGGGGGTGTAGGGGCTGGAGGAGGTTACAGAGATAGGGAGGGGGTGTAGGGAGGCTGGAGGAGGTTACAGAGACAGGGAGGGGGTGTAGGGAGGCTGGAGGAGGTTACAGAGAAAGGGAGGGAGTGTAGGGGCTGGAGGAGGTTACAGAGATAGGGAGGGGGTGTAGGGAGGCTGGAGGAGGTTACAGAGATAGGGAGGGGGTGTAGGGGCTGGAGGAGGTTACAGAGATAGGGAGGGGGTGTAGGGAGGCTGGAGGAGGTTACAGAGATAGGGAGGGGGTGTAGGGAGGCTGGAGGAGGTTACAGGGATAGGGAGGGGGTGTAGGGGCTGGAGGAGGTTACAGAGATAGGGAGGGGGTGTAGGGGGCTGGAGGAGGTTACAGAGATAGGGAGGGGGTGTAGGGGGCTGGAGGGGGTTACAGAGATAGGGAGGGGGTGTAGGGGCTGTAGGTTACAGAGATAGGGAGGGGGTGTAGGGGGTCGGAGGAGGTTACAGGGATGGGGAGGGGGTGTAGGGGGCTGGAGGAGGTTATAGAGATAGGGAGGGGGGTGTAGGGGGCTGGAGGAAGTTTCAGAGATAGGGAGGGGGTGTAGGGGCTGTCGGTTACAGAGATAGGGAGGGGGTGTAGGGGGTCGGAGGAGGTTATAGAGATAGGGAGGGGGTGTAGGGGGTCGGAGGAGGTTACAGGGATGGGGAGGGGGTGTAGGGGCTGGAGGAGGTTACAGAGATAGGGAGGGGGTGTAGGGGCTGGAGGAGGTTACAGAGATAGGGAGGGGGTGTAAGGAGGCTGGAGGAGGTTACAGGGATAGGGAGGGGGTGTAGGGAGGCTGGAGGAGGTTATAGAGATAGGGAGGGGGTGTAGGGAGGCTGGAGGAGGTTACAGAGATAGGGAGGGGGTGTAGGGAGGCTGGAGGCGGTTACAGGGATAGGGAGGGGGTGTAGGGGCTGGAGGAGGTTACAGAGATAGGGAGGGGGTGTAGGAGGCTGGAGGAGGTTACAGAGATAGGGAGGGGGTGTAGGGGCTGTAGGTTACAGAGATAGGGAGGGGGTGTAGGGGCTGTAGGTTACAGAGATAGGGAGGGGGTGTATGGGGCTGGAGGAGGTTACAGAGATAGGGAGGGGGTGTAGGGGGGCTGGAGGAGGTTACAGAGATAGGGAGGGGGTGTAGGGGCTGTAGGTTACAGAGATAGGGAGGGGGTGTAGGGGGCTGGAGGAGGTTACAGAGATAGGGAGGGGTGTAGGGGGCTGGAGGAGGTTACAGAGATAGGGAGGGGGTGTAGGGGCTGTAGGTTACAGAGATAGGGAGGGGGTGTAGGGGGCTGGAGGAGGTTACAGAGATAGGGAGGGGGTGTAGGGGCTGTAGGTTACAGAGATAGGGAGGGGTGTAGGGGGCTGGAGGACGTTACAGAGATAGGGAGGGGGTGTAGGGGCTGGAGGAGGTTACAGAGATAGGGAGGGGGTGTAGGGGGCTGGAGGAGGTTACAGAGATAGGGAGGGGGTGTAGGGGTTGGAGGAGGTTACAGAGATAGGGAGGGGGTGTAGGGGGCTGGAGGAGGTTACAGAGATAGGGAGGGGGTGTAGGGGTTGGAGGAGGTTACAGAGATAGGGAGGGGGTGTAGGGGTTGGAGGAGGTTACAGAGATAGGGAGGGGGTGTATGGGGGCTGGAGGAGGTTACAGAGATAGGGAGGGGGTGTAGGGGGTTGGAGGAGGTTACAGAGATAGGGAGGGGGTGTAGGGATTGGAGGAGGTTACAGAGATAGGGAGGGGGTGTATGGGGGCTGGAGGAGGTTACAGAGATAGGGAGGGGGTGTAGGGGGTTGGAGGAGGTTACAGAGATAGGGAGGGGGTGTAGGGGGCTGGAGGAGGTTACAGAGATAGGGAGGGGGTGTAGGGGTTGGAGGAGGTTACAGAGATAGGGAGGGGGTGTAGGGGGCTGTAGGTTACAGAGATAGGGAGGGGGTGTAGGGGGCTGTAGGTTACAGAGATAGGGAGGGGGTGTAGGGGCTGGAGGAGGTTACAGAGATAGGGAGGGGGTGTAGGGGGCTGTAGGTTACAGAGATAGGGAGGGGGTGTAGGGGCTGTAGGTTACAGAGATAGGGAGGGGGTGTAGGGGGCTGGAGGAGGTTACAGAGATAGGGAGGGGGTGTATGGGGCTGGAGGAGGTTACAGAGATAGGGAGGGGGTGTAGGGGTTGGAGGAGGTTACAGAGATAGGGAGGGGGTGTAGGGGGCTGTAGGTTACAGAGATAGGGAGGGGGTGTAGGGGGCTGTAGGTTACAGAGATAGGGAGGGGGTGTAGGGGGCTGTAGGTTACAGAGATAGGGAGGGGTGTAGGGGTTGGAGGAGGTTACAGAGATAGGGAGGGGGTGTAGGGGCTGTAGGTTACAGAGATAGGGAGGGGGTGTAGGGGGCTGGAGGAGGTTACAGAGATAGGGAGGGGGTGTAGGGGGGCTGGAGGAGGTTACAGAGATAGGGAGGGGGTGTAGGGGGCTGTAGGTTACAGAGATAGGGAGGGGGTGTAGGGGTTGGAGGAGGTGACAGAGATAGGGAGAGGGTGTAGGGGGGCTGGAGGAGGTGACAGAGATAGGGAGGGGGTGTAGGGGGGCTGGAGGAGGTTACAGAGATAGGGAGGGGGTGTAGGGGCTGTAGGTTACAGAGATAGGGAGGGGGTGTAGGGGGCTGTAGGTTACAGAGATAGGGAGGGGGTGTAGGAGGCTGTAGGTTACAGAGATAGGGAGGGGGTGTAGGGGGCTGGAGGAGGTTACAGGGATAGGGAGGGGGTGTAGGGGCTGTAGGTTACAGAGATAGGGAGGGGGTGTAGGGGTTGGAGGAGGTTACAGAGATAGGGAGGGGGTGTAGGGGCTGTAGGTTACAGAGATAGGGAGGGGGTGTAGGGGGCTGTAGGTTACAGAGATAGGGAGGGGGTGTAGGGGCTGGAGGAGGTTACAGAGATAGGGAGGGGTGTAGGGGGCTGGAGGAGGTTACAGAGATAGGGAGGGGGTGTAGGGGCTGTAGGTTACAGAGATAGGGAGGGGGTGTAGGGGGCTGGAGGAGGTTACAGAGATAGGGAGGGGTGTAGGGGGCTGGAGGAGGTTACAGAGATAGGGAGGGGGTGTAGGGGCTGTAGGTTACAGAGATAGGGAGGGGGTGTAGGGGGCTGGAGGAGGTTACAGAGATAGGGAGGGGGTGTAGGGGCTGTAGGTTACAGAGATAGGGAGGGGTGTAGGGGGCTGGAGGACGTTACAGAGATAGGGAGGGGGTGTAGGGGCTGGAGGAGGTTACAGAGATAGGGAGGGGGTGTAGGGGGCTGGAGGAGGTTACAGAGATAGGGAGGGGGTGTAGGGGTTGGAGGAGGTTACAGAGATAGGGAGGGGGTGTAGGGGGCTGGAGGAGGTTACAGAGATAGGGAGGGGGTGTAGGGGTTGGAGGAGGTTACAGAGATAGGGAGGGGGTGTAGGGGTTGGAGGAGGTTACAGAGATAGGGAGGGGGTGTATGGGGGCTGGAGGAGGTTACAGAGATAGGGAGGGGGTGTAGGGGGTTGGAGGAGGTTACAGAGATAGGGAGGGGGTGTAGGGGTTGGAGGAGGTTACAGAGATAGGGAGGGGGTGTATGGGGGCTGGAGGAGGTTACAGAGATAGGGAGGGGGTGTAGGGGGTTGGAGGAGGTTACAGAGATAGGGAGGGGGTGTAGGGGGCTGGAGGAGGTTACAGAGATAGGGAGGGGGTGTAGGGGTTGGAGGAGGTTACAGAGATAGGGAGGGGGTGTAGGGGGCTGTAGGTTACAGAGATAGGGAGGGGGTGTAGGGGGCTGTAGGTTACAGAGATAGGGAGGGGGTGTAGGGGCTGGAGGAGGTTACAGAGATAGGGAGGGGGTGTAGGGGGCTGTAGGTTACAGAGATAGGGAGGGGGTGTAGGGGCTGTAGGTTACAGAGATAGGGAGGGGGTGTAGGGGGCTGGAGGAGGTTACAGAGATAGGGAGGGGTGTATGGGGCTGGAGGAGGTTACAGAGATAGGGAGGGGGTGTAGGGGTTGGAGGAGGTTACAGAGATAGGGAGGGGGTGTAGGGGGCTGTAGGTTACAGAGATAGGGAGGGGGTGTAGGGGGCTGTAGGTTACAGAGATAGGGAGGGGGTGTAGGGGGCTGTAGGTTACAGAGATAGGGAGGGGGTGTAGGGGGCTGGAGGAGGTTACAGAGATAGGGAGGGGGTGTAGGGGGCTGGAGGAGGTTACAGAGATAGGGAGGGGGTGTAGGGGGGCTGGAGGAGGTTACAGAGATAGGGAGGGGGTGTAGGGGGCTGGAGGAGGTTACAGAGATAGGGAGGGGGTGTAGGGGGCTGTAGGTTACAGAGATAGGGAGGGGTGTAGGGGTTGGAGGAGGTTACAGAGATAGGGAGGGGGTGTAGGGGCTGTAGGTTACAGAGATAGGGAGGGGGTGTAGGGGGCTGGAGGAGGTTACAGAGATAGGGAGGGGGTGTAGGGGGGCTGGAGGAGGTTACAGAGATAGGGAGGGGGTGTATGGGGCTGGAGGAGGTTACAGAGATAGGGAGGGGGTGTAGGGGTTGGAGGAGGTTACAGAGATAGGGAGGGGGTGTAGGGGGCTGTAGGTTACAGAGATAGGGAGGGGGTGTAGGGGTTGGAGGAGGTTATAGAGATAGGGAGGGGGTGTAGGGGGCTGGAGGAGGTTACAGAGATAGGGAGGGGGTGTAGGGGGGCTGGAGGAGGTGACAGAGATAGGGAGGGGGTGTAGGGGGGCTGGAGGAGGTTACAGAGATAGGGAGGGGGTGTAGGGGGCTGTAGGTTACAGAGATAGGGAGGGGGTGTAGGAGGCTGGAGGAGGTTACAGAGATAGGGAGGGGGTGTAGGGAGGCTGGAGGAGGTTACAGAGATAGGGAGGGGGTGTAGGAGGCTGGAGGAGGTTACAGAGATAGGGAGGGGGTGTAGGGGGCTGTAGGTTACAGAGATAGGGAGGGGGTGTAGGGGGCTGTAGGTTACAGAGATAGGGAGGGGGTGTAGGGAGGCTGGAGGAGGTTACAGAGATAGGGAGAAGGTGTAGGGGGCTGTAGGTTACAGAGATAGGGAGGGGGTGTAGGGGGCTGGAGGAGGTTAAAAGAGAAAAACATCAATAACATGCACATCTTATGCAAACATTCAAGGGAATCCCCAGAAGCTCAAAAGTAAAACAAGTGAGCCAGAAAATATGTTGGAAGGTCCATAGGAATCAATAGATTCCCATGGATGTCCCAAGGCTCTTGATCCTCATTTAAAACAGTCTCCTCCATCTCTATTCCATTCATGTGCCTATCTAAGTATCCCTTAAACAACTCCAGTGTGCCTGCTTCCACCACCCTACTTGGCAGAGCATTCCATACCCCCACAATCCTCTGTGTGAAAAACCTCCCTCTAACATCCAAATTATACCTCGCCCCCTTCACCCTAAGCCCGTGGCCCCTCGTAATATTTGTTTCCAATCTAGGAAAAAGCTTACCACTGTTTATCTATACCCTTCATAATCTTATACACCTCTATTAGATCTTCCCTCATTCTCTGTCTTCCTAAGGAAAACAGCCCCAATTTGCCCAATCTTCCCTCATAACCCAGTCCTTCCATACCAGGCAGCATCCTGGTAAACCCCCTCTGCACTCTGTAGCTAGTTCGTGTCCAAATCTACCCTGTTTGTGAACCAAACTCCTGATGGAGCAGCTCCAAGTGCGCACACCACCAAATAAACCTGTTGGACTTTAACCCAGTGTCGTGAGACCTCTGAGTTCTGAAAGAGTTAGCCCGCGTTCTCAGACGATAACCGCTGGTTGTGGGCTCCCCCACCATGGGGAACATCCCTCCTGCATTCCCCTCTCCAGTCCTGTTCGAGCTTTCGAAGAATTTTTAGAAGCTTTTTCGAAGAATGAGGGGAGATCTCATTGAGTCGTATAAGATGATGAATGGGATGGATAGGATAGAGGTGGAGAGACTCTTCCCGCTCAGAAAGGACAGTAGGACTAGGGGGCACAGCCTCAAGGATATTTTGGCCTTGGAGGGAGTGCAGAGGAGGTTTACTAGGCTGATACCGGAGTTGAGGGGGTTGAGCTATGAGGAGAGGCTGAATAAACTGGGCTTGTACTCGTTAGAGTTTAGAAGAATGAGGGGAGATCTCATTGAGACGTATAAGATGATGAATGGGATGGATAGGATAGAGGTGGAGAGACTCTTCCCGCTCAGAAAGGACAGTAGGACTAGGGGGCACAGCCTCAAGATAAAGGGGGGGCGGTTTAGAACGGAGTTGAGGAGGAACTTCTTCACTCAAAGGGTGGTGAATCTCTGGAATTCTCTGCCCGTTGAAGTGGTGGAGGCTACCTCGCTAAATATTTTTAAGACGCGGGTTGATGGGTTTTTGATAAGAGAGGGGATTAAGGGTTATGGGGAGAGGGCGGGAATGTGGAACTGAGCCACGACAGATCAGCCATGATCTTATTGAATGGCGGGGCAGGCTCGAAGGGCCAGATGGCCTACTCCTGCTCCTATTTCTTATGTTCTTATGTTTATAGATTTCACACCTCATTAGCGAAGAAAATCACAGCAAGCCCTTCAGTTCCGCTGGAACCAGCTGGTAAACCTTCCCTGCGCTCCCTCGAGGGCAAGAACACCCTTCCTCGGAGGAAGGAGGCCGTAACTGCTGACAAAACTGGCCTCCTCCTGTATAATTGCACCCTGTACTCTCACTATGGAGGCCAACACACCATGGGCCTTCTCCACCGCCTGCTTATCTTCAGCGGCCGGTGTACGAGGACACCCAGGTCTCGTTGTACATTTGCCCTCTCTCAACTTCCTGCTAATAAGTTGCCCCAAAGAACAGAACGAAGATTGGCAGGGATAAATTGTCCCTAAGTCAGATTTCCCTCAATCTGGATGGCCATAAAGCATTGGATAGGGGTCATGGGTGGAGGGGTGGCGTTGCGATGGCGGTGTGGGCTCGTTGGGCCAAAGGGCCTGTTTCCCAGGCTGTTTTTGTTCTTTGAAGGACAACACAGCACAGGAAATAGGCCCGACAGGCCCATGCCTCCCATTTTAACCCTCCGTGGGTGCCTCATTCCAATCCTCCTTCTACCTATGACTTTTGTCTACATCTCGTGTGCTTGCGTGGGTTTCCTCCGGGCGCTCTGGTTTCCTCCCACGCCCCAAAGGTGGGCTCTTAGGCCGATTGGTGTAACAAACTGTCCCTAAATTAGTTTCCCCTTAATCTGGTTTCCAATGGGGGCACCAGAAGCGTAGACATAGAGGGTGGAGGAGGAAAAGTACACGGTTAAGATGGCGGCGTGGGCTCGTGGGGCCTGTTTCCCAGGCTGCGTTGTTCTTTGTTCTCGTGGACTCCACAAGAAAAGGGTGCAAATTTAGCCTCCAGCAACCAAAGTGGAGAACCTCACATTTCTCCACATGAGACTGCGTCTGCCACCTACTTGCCCACTCACACAGCCTGCCCGAGTCTGGCGTGGCATCCGGAGGAGAAAATGGAGAGACGACAGTGGCGTCAACTGACCCGTAAAAGGTCGTGTGGAGCGAGATGGCTTCTTCGAGGTAGAAAAGTTGGCGGCTTTGTTGCAGGAGGTGTTCCCTCGTTTGGGGTTGCCTCTAATCGAGAGAAAAAGACACGCGCAGGGTTCCAGCTGAAGCCAGTTGTACCCGGCTGCAGGCGAAGAAGATATTTGTTGGCGTTGCGAGCAAGGTGACACCTCACTGTGGTCACAGGCTCCTGTGGGGCCTACTAATGGGTCACGGGCCTAACTCGAGAACGAGGAAAGCACTGCTTCGGGGAAAAGGGGCGCACGGTTCTCTTGCCCGTGCCAAGTTATAGTTATTATAGTTATTTGGAGAGTAATGAGTTGATTGGAGATAGTCAGCATGGTTTTGTGGAGGGTAGGTCGTGCCTTACTAACCTTATTGAGTTTTTTGAGAAAGTGACCAAAGAGGTGGATGGGGGTAGGGCAGTGGATGTGGTGTATATGGACTTTAGTAAGGTGTCTGATAAGGTTCACCATGGTAGGCTTCTGCAGAAAATGCAGATGTATGGGATTGGGGGTGATCTAGGGAATTGGATCAGGAATTGGCTGGCGGATAGGAGACAGAGGGTGGTGGTTGATGGTAAATATTCATCATGGAGTTCGGTTACGAGTGGTGTGCCTCAGGGATCTGTTTTGGGGCCACTGCTGTTTGTAATTTTTATTAATGATCTGGATGAGGGTATAGTTGGGTGGATCAGTAAATTTGCTGATGACACCAAAGTCGGAGGTGTGGTAGATTGTGAGGAAGGGTGTCATAGTTTGCAGGGAGACTTGGACAGGTTGCAGAGCTGGGCCGCGAGGTGGCGGATGGAGTTTAATGCGGAGAAGTGTGAGGTAATTCACTTTGGTAGGAATAACAGATGTGTTGAGTATAGGGCTAACGGTAGGACTTTGAATAGTGTGGATGAGCAGAGGGATCTAGGTGTATGTGTACATAGATCCCTGAAAGTTGGGAATCAAGTAGATAGGGTTGTTAGGAAGGCATACGGTGTCTTGGCGTTTATTGGTAGGGGGATTGAATTTAGGAGCCGCAGCGTCATGTTGCAACTGTACACAACTCTGGTGCGGCCGCACTTGGAGTACTGTGTGCAGTTCTGGTCCCCACATTATAGGAAGGATGTGGAGGCTTTGGAGAGGGTGCAGAGGAGGTTTACCAGGATGTTGCCTGGTATGGAGGGGAGGTCCTATGAGGAGAGGCTGAGGGATTTGGGGTTGTTTTCGTTGGAAAGAAGGCGGCTAAGAGGGGATCTTATTGAAACATATAAGATGATTAGAGGTTTAGATAGGGTGGACAGTGATAGCCTTTTTCCTCGGATGGAGAAATCTAGCACGAGGGGGCATGGCTTTAAATTAAGGGGTGGTAGTTATAGGACGGATATCAGGGGTAGGTTCTTTACCCAGAGGGTGGTGAGGGATTGGAATGCCCTGCCTGCTGCAGTTGTAAATGCGCCTAGTTTGGGGGCGTTTAAGAGATCCGTGGATAGGTTTATGGATGGAAAGGGATTGGTTTAGGTTAGAGGGTCATTGTTTTGTAACTGGTCGGCGCAACATCGTGGGCCGAAGGGCCTGTTCTGCGCTGTAATGTTCTCTGTTCTAAAGCTAAACCGCTAGCGGGTGTGGCCCGAACCGGCGGTGACCCCTGACCCCCGCCGGTGAGGTTGTTGGAGCTGGCGGAGAAGGCCATGGTAACCGTCCGCAAGAGAAACAGCCGTCCCTGTTCTGCCACAGCTCTGTGTCGGAGGGGAACGGCCGGGGGGGGGGCAAAGGCAGGGGAACGGCACTGAGCCACGATGCTTGTCGGCACGATGGGCCAAATGGCCTCCTTCTGTAACAATTCTACAATTCTGTGAAGAGACAGGCCTCTGTTTTGTGCGGTTTTGTTAATTCATTTGTGGGCCACGGGCGTGGGCCTACACTTGTCGCCTACCCCCCCCGAGGGCAGTTGAGAGACAAGCACATGGCTCTGGAGTCACCTGTAGGCCAGACCGGGGTAAGGACGGCAGATATCCTTCCCGGGAGGGGAACCGGATGGGTTTTTCCCCACAAGGGTTTCATCCGATTCTTAATTCTGGATTTTTTTCATTGAATCCAAATATCACCACATCCTGTGGCGGGATTCGAACCCGGGTCCCCCAGAGCATTCCAATACCGATCTTACCCGTCGTTCGTGCCTCCGGTGGATGCCTCTGCTTAATAGCTCCCACTGAACTCCGTTTTTCTCTCTCTGAAAGACCATTTGGAAGTGGGCCAAAGTCATTAGCGCTAATAGTCCGCAGAAGCCAGACACTGAGCAAGAAACGCAAAAAAAAACGCAAAAATACTCGAGCCGGGGGGTCAAAAACAAAGAAATCGAACTCACAAGGCAAAATTCAAAAGGTTCGGATCGAACCAGAACATTTCCTGTCAGCGGAAGCTGCCTCTCATCTCGAAGAGGCCTGTTTGAGTAGGCCCGACCGCAGCTGGCGGCCTGATCCGCCAGCTAAGATGGCCGAGCCGCCTTCCTGTCCGAGTGCGAGGGATTCTGGCAACTCCGGGGCCAACGTTTCCGAATGGCACCGCCGGCTTTGCCACCAGGCCCACCCCAGCAGGCTGGTGGCTCCCTCAGGGCCCGCTGTGAAGCCTGGTTCGTTCCGGAACGTGCGTCGGGGAATTGTTGGGTTTGGGGGGGGGGGGGGGAGCGGTGGGGGGGACGCTGCTCGCGATTTTCCCTCCCCACCACCCCCCACCCAACTAACGATCGTGACTTTCTCCCCGGCGTCCAACCTCATTGAATGTGTCTCCGTGTCGCCAGGGGTGGTTCGCCGGGCGGAACTTGGCCGTCTCCCAGGTCAAAACCAAGTACTTGCTGTGGGTCGACGATGACTTCATCTTCGCCGCGGACACCAGGCTGGAAAAGATGGTGGACGTCCTGGAAAGAACGACCCTGGATCTGGTGAGCTTCCGGCGTTGACTAGACTCAGATGGTAGGCGCAGCGGGTGGCCATGACTTGGAGCTCGGGGCAACGCTCGGAACGTACTATAACTTCTTGTAGTGTTTGGACAACCAAGGGCAGGGTTGCCCGCCCTCTCAGGCACCCCCAGCGGGTGACGAGTGTTGGCGTGAGGTGACCCGTCACTGCGGGAGTCCCGTGGGTCAGGGGTCAGGGGTCATCATTGGCAGGAACTGATGTAACCACCAAAAAAAAGAGAGAAAATCCTGACCCAGATCTTTGATATGGCGCAGTGGGCATGGGGGGGCATTAATAATAGACATATTAGCATGGCACAGCTGGCAAGAGTCCAAGTTCAGAGGGCACAGGGTCACATTCAGAGCCAGGCACCAAAGGTCAATATCTAGACCCACGCTCTAGTACCGTACACAGGGAGTGCCGCACTGTCAGAGGGTCAGTACTGAGGGAGTGCCGCACTGTCAGAGGGTCAGTACTGAGGGAGTGCCGCACTGTCAGAGGGTCAGTGCTGAGGGAGTGCCGCACTGTCAGAGGGTCAGTGCTGAGGGAGTGCTGCACTGTCAGAGGGTCAGTGCTGAGGGAGTGCCGCACTGTCAGAGGGTCAGTGCTGAGGGAGTGTCACACTGTCAGAGGGTCAGTGCTGAGGGAGTGCCGCACTGTCAGAGGGTCAGTGCTGAGGGAGTGCCGCACTGTCAGAGGGTCAGTGCTGAGGGAGTGCCGCACTGTCAGAGGGTCAGTACTGAGGGAGCGCCGCACTGTCAGAGGGTCAGTGCTGAGGGAGTGCCGCACTGTCAGAGGGTCAGTGCTGAGGGAGTGCCGCACTGTCAGAGGGTCAGTGCTGAGGGAGTGCCGCACTGTCAGAGGGTCAGTACTGAGGGAGTGCCGCACTGTCAGAGGGTCAGTGCTGAGGGAGTGCCGCACTGTCAGAGGGTCAGTACTGAGGGAGTGCCGCACTGTCAGAGGGTCAGTACTGAGGGAGTGCCGCACTGTCAGAGGGTCAGTACTGAGGGAGTGCCGCACTGTCAGAGGGTCAGTGCTGAGGGAGTGCCGCACTGTCAGAGGGTCAGTGCTGAGGGAGTGCCGCACTGTCAGAGGGTCAGTACTGAGGGAGTGCCGCACTGTCAGAGGGTCAGTACCGAGGGAGTGCCGCACTGTCAGAGGGTCAGTACTGAGGGAGTGCCGCACTGTCAGAGGGTCAGTACTGAGGGAGTGCCGCACTGCCAGAGGGTCAGTACAGACGAACAGAGAATGAGGAGCTTTGACTGTCATCATCGTGGCATCACAACCACTGTGGTGTTGACAAGCCGGGCATTGCCAGTACCACCTTTGCCCTGCCACCCTCTCTTATTTTGCAGGTTGGAGGCTCGGTGAGGGAGGTGACAAGTTACTCCGCCACATTCCTGCACAAACTCCGCGTGGAGGCAGGCGGAAAGGATGGGGAGTGCCTGATTATCGAAGGAGGTTACCACCACGCGATCAAAGGGTTCCCCAACTGTGTTGTCACGGACGCCACCATCAACTTTTTCATGGCCCGCACAGAAAGGATGCAACAGGTGGGATTTGACCCTCACATCACGAGGCAGGGGCACTTAGGTGAGTGTGCGCTACTTCGAGGCACTAACGCTGGGGCGGGGGGGATACAGAAAATAGCAACCAAAAAATAACGTACCGGAGAAAATGGCAGAACCCTTATCGATAGGCAGAGGGATCCGGGCGTACAGGTACACAGAGTATCGATAGGCAGAGGGATCCAGGCGTACAGGTGCACAGAGTATCGATAGGCAGAGGGATCCGGGCGTACAGGTACACAGAGTATCGATAGGCAGAGGGATCCGGGCGTACAGGTGCACAGAGTATCGATAGGCAGAGGGATCCGGGCGTACAGGTGCACAGAGTATCGATAGGCAGAGGGATCCGGGCGTACAGGTACACAGAGTATCGATAGGCAGAGGGATCCGGGCGTACAGGTGCACAGAGTATCGATAGGCAGAGGGATCCGGGCGTACAGGTGCACAGAGTATCGATAGGCAGAGGGATCCGGGCGTACAGGTGCACAGAGTATCGATAGGCAGAGGGATCCGGGCGTACAGGTGCACAGAGTATCGATAGGCAGAGGGATCCGGGCGTACAGGTGCACAGAGTATCGATAGGCAGAGGGATCCGGGCGTACAGGTGCACAGAGTATCGATAGGCAGAGGGATCCGGGCGTACAGGTGCACAGAGTATCGATAGGCAGAGGGATCCGGGCGTACAGGTGCACAGAGTATCGATAGGCAGAGGGATCCGGGCGTACAGGTGCACAGAGTATCGATAGGCAGAGGGATCCGGGCGTACAGGTGCACAGAGTATCGATAGGCAGAGGGATCCGGGCGTACAGGTACACAGAGTATCGATAGGCAGAGGGATCCGGGCGTACAGGTGCACAGAGTATCGATAGGCAGAGGGATCCGGGCGTAGAGGTACACAGAGTATCGATAGGCAGAGGGATCTGGGCGTACAGGTGCACAGAGTATCGATAGGCAGAGGGATCCGGGCGTACAGGTGCACAGAGTATCGATAGGCAGAGGGATCCGGGCGTACAGGTGCACAGAGTATCGATAGGCAGAGGGATCCGGGCGTACAGGTGCACAGAGTATCGATAGGCAGAGGGATCCGGGCGTACAGGTGCACAGAGTATCGATAGGCAGAGGGATCCGGGCGTACAGGTACACAGAGTATCGATAGGCAGAGGGATCTGGGCGTACAGGTACACAGAGTATCGATAGGCAGAGGGATCTGGGCGTACGGGTACACAGAGTATCGATAGGCAGAGGGATCTGGGCGTACGGGTGCACAGAGTATCGATAGGCAGAGGGATCCGGGCGTACAGGTGCACAGAGTATCGATAGGCAGAGGGATCCGGGCGTACAGGTGCACAGAGTATCGATAGGCAGAGGGATCTGGGCGTACAGGTGCACAGAGTATCGATAGGCAGAGGGATCTGGGCGTACGGGTGCACAGAGTATCGATAGGCAGAGGGATCTGGGCGTACAGGTACACAGAGTATCGATAGGCAGAGGGATCTGGGCGTACAGGTACACAGAGTATCGATAGGCAGAGGGATCTGGGCGTACAGGTACACAGAGTATCGATAGGCAGAGGGATCTGGGCGTACAGGTACACAGAGTATCGATAGGCAGAGGGATCTGGGCGTACGGGTGCACAGAGTATCGATAGGCAGAGGGATCCGGGCGTACAGGTGCACAGAGTATCGATAGGCAGAGGGATCTGGGCGTACAGGTGCACTGAAAGTGGCAACGCAGGTGGCGAAGGTAGTCAGGAAGGCGTACGGCATGCTTGCCCTCATCGGCTGGGCCACTGAGTTTAAGAATTGGCAAGTCATGTTGCAGCTTTATAGAACCTTAGTGAGGCCGCACTTGGCGTTCAATTCTGGTCGCCACACTACCAAAGGATGTGGAGGCTTTGGAGAGGGTTACGGAAAAGATTTACCAGGATGTTGCCTGGTATGGAGGGCATTAGCTATGAGGAGAGGTTGGAGAAACTTGGTTTGTTCTCACTGGAGGTTGAGGGGGCGATAGAAGTCTACACGATTATGAGAGACAGAGAGTGGATAGTCAGAACCTTTCTCCCCCAGGGTGGAAGAGTCAATTACGCGGGGGGGCACAGGTTTAAGGGACAAGGTTTAAAGGAGACGTACGAGGCAGATTTTTTACTCGTAGAATCCCTACACTGCTGAAAGAGGCCTTTCGGCCCATTGAGTCTGCACCAACCACAATCCCACCCAAGCCCTATCCCCATTACCCCGTGCGTTTCCCCTCGCTAGTGCCCCCCTGACACTAAGGGACAATTTAGCACGGCCGATCCAACTAACCCGCACGTCTTTGGGCTGTGCGAGGAACCCGGAGGAAACCCGCGCAGACACGGGGAGAACCTGCAGACTCCACACAGGCAGTGACCCGCGTCGGGAATCGAACCCGGGTCCCTGGCGCTGTGAGGCAGCAGTGCCAACCCGCTGTGCCACCGCGTCACCCTACTCAGAGGGTGCCTGGAACTCGGTGGGGGGACAGGTGGGGGGATAGGATGGGAACGTGGTCCCCGGAAGGGTAGGGGGTTTTCGTTCAGACGGAGTGGGGGGGGGGGGGGGTGGCGGGTGCAGCATGGTCAGTGCGGGCTTGGAGGGGCCGAGGGGCCTGTTCCTGTTCTCTCTGTCCTTTGTCGACCTGCAAAGCAACCGTTTTGCGATTCGTGCACAAGGACGCCCAGATCCCTCTACACGGCGCGGTTTTGCGTTAACCGTTCACCCTTCTGTGGCTGCAGAGTTTTTTGTGGACGGCTTGGGCCTACTCCACGTCGGCTCCTGCAGCGATGTCAAGGTGGACCACGCCTCCAAGATCACGTTGCCGTGGAAACGGAAAAGCGCCAGCGAGAAGATGTACCACCAACTGCGCTACGTCCGGGGGTCAGAGGTGGACGGCAGCTTACAGGACAAGCTATTCTACTTCAAGAACCGGTTCAAATGCATCCGGTACGGCTAAAGAAACTCTCGGTTGCCCTTGACTCCAAATGACTTGAAAGCTCAGGTGAAAAACTGAATTCCAACTGATTTTGCTCGACCTCCCGCTTCAGAACTCCTCCGAAACTCTTGCCACTCTTCTCCCCTCGAGCATTGCCTCCGTCCTTGTCTTCTCTGGTGTTTTCAAACAACGTCCTCCAAGATGGCGGCCAGGAGGTGGCGACGCCGGCTTTGGGCTGGGGTGGGCGCGGTAAGGAGTCTCGCAACACTGGCTTGAAGTCCCACGGGTTGATTTTGCTTCGCGAGCGCCGCCCAATGTTGGGAGACTTTTCACTCCAAGATGGCGGCCTAGCTGAGGCTCTTCAACTTCCCAACTGAAACAAAGGGAAAAAAACCAGGCCCCGTTTGCCCGCGAAATATTCGACGCACACTTGTTGATCCCTCAAGGAACAAGTTTACTCAGGTGCCCCCGGCTGTCGGAGACAAAGGAGCTTCAAACGTTTGCGCGATAAATTCACGTCATCCGACTCCGGACTGCTGCCCGCGCTACACCCGTGCCGGTGAAGGTAGCTGGGTTGTTGATGAACGAACTCAGGATTTGATTTGGTACATGGGGCGGTTCTCGCCACCCATTTCCATCATCGTCGTCACAGGCCGCAGGTTGCGGCCAGCCGGTTGAGCTCGGGGGTCGTCTCCTGATGAAAAATGAGAGTTTTCATCACTCTCGCCGCACCCCTTCTGGAATGTTCTCTGGCTTTCAGCCAATGTGGAGTGAGCTCAGTGGGTGGGGGGTGCTAAATTGCCCCTTAGTGTCCAAAGATGTGTAGGTTAGGGTGGAGTGACCATGCTAAATTGCCCCTTAGTGTCCAAAGATGTGTAGGTTAGGGTGGAGTGACCATGCTAAATTGCCCCTTAGTGTCCAAAGATGTGTCGGTTAGGGTGGAGTGACCATGCTAAATTGCCCCTTAGTGTCCAAAGATGTGTAGGTTAGGGTGGAGTGACCATGCTAAATTGCCCCTTAGTGTCCAAAGATGTGTAGGTTAGGGTGGAGTGACCATGCTAAATTGTCCCTTAGTGTCCAAAGATGTGTAGGTTAGGGTGGAGTGACCATGCTAAATTGTCCCTTAGTGTCCAAAGATGTGTAGGTTAGGGTGGAGTGACCATGCTAAATTGCCCCTTAGTGTCCAAAGATGTGTAGGTTAGGGTGGATTGGCCATGCTAAATTGTCCCTTAGTGTCCAAAGATGTGTAGGTTAGGGTGGATTGGCCATGTTAAATTGTCCCTTAGTGTCCAAAGATGTGTAGGTTAGGGTGGATTGGCCATGTTAAATTGTCCCTTAGTGTCCAAAGATGTGTAGGTTAGGGTGGATTGGCCATGTTAAATTGTCCCTTAGTGTCCAAAGATGTGTCGGTTAGGGTGGATTGGCCATGCTAAATTGTCCCTTAGTGTCCAAAGATGTGTAGGTTAGGTGGATTGGCCATGCTAAATTGCCCCTTAGTGTCCAAAGATGTGTAGGTTAGGGTGGAGTGACCATGCTAAATTGTCCCTTAGTGTCCAAAGATGTGTAGGTTAGGGTGGAGTGACCATGCTAAATTGCCCCTTAGTGTCCAAAGATGTGTAGGTTAGGGTGGATTGGCCATGCTAAATTGTCCCTTAGTGTCCAAAGATGTGTAGGTTAGGGTGGATTGGCCATGTTAAATTGTCCCTTAGTGTCCAAAGATGTGTAGGTTAGGGTGGATTGGCCATGTTAAATTGTCCCTTAGTGTCCAAAGATGTGTAGGTTAGGGTGGATTGGCCATGTTAAATTGTCCCTTAGTGTCCAAAGATGTGTCGGTTAGGGTGGATTGGCCATGCTAAATTGTCCCTTAGTGTCCAAAGATGTGTAGGTTAGGTGGATTGGCCATGCTAAATTGCCCCTTAGTGTCCAAAGATGTGCAGGTTAGGTGGATTGGCCATGCTAAATTGCCCCTTAGTGTCCAAAGATGTGTAGGTTAGGGTGGATTGGCCATGCTAAATTGTCCCTTAGTGTCCAAAGATGTGTAGGTTAGGGTGGATTGGCCATGCTAAATTGCCCCTTAGTGTCCAAAGATGTGTAGGTTAGGGTGGATTGGCCATGCTAAATTGCCCCTTAGTGTCCAAAGATGTGTAGGTTAGGGTGGATTGGCCATGCTAAATTGTCCCTTAGTGTCCAAAGATGTGTAGGTTAGGGTGGATTGGCCATGCTAAATTGTCCCTCAGTGTCCAAAGATGTGTAGGTTAGGGTGGATTGGCCATGCTAAATTGTCCCTTAGTGTGCAAAGATGTGTAGGTTAGGGTGGATTGGCCATGCTAAATTGTCCCTTAGTGTGCAAAGATGTGTAGGTTAGGTGGATTGGCCATGCTAAATTGTCCCTTAGTGTGCAAAGATGTGTAGGTTAGGTGGATTGGCCATGCTAAATTGTCCCTGGGCCATTCCAAGCAACTCAGAAATTCCGGATAGATTCCAATTTATACTGAGTCAGCTGATTGCCACATCATTGTGCCATTGGCTACGTAGTTTATTGGGTCAGCTGACCCTTAGAGCTTGTTACCATTGGTCACATTACAATAGATGCAACCTTATCGCCACCTCCATTCTAACAGTGCAGACTCCGCACACACAGTGACCCAAGCCGAGAATCGAACCTGGGTCCCGTGAGGCAACAGCGCCAACCATGGTGCCACCGCCCTGTTCGTTTCATGGACGCCATTACAGAGAGCAACCTTCCAGATTTATTGGGGGTGTCAGTTTGGGGATACCGTTGGTCATTGGGTAGCACAGTGGGTTAGCACTGCTGCTTCACCGCTCCAGGGACCTGGGTTCGATTCCCGGCCTCGGGTCACTGTCTGTGCGGAGTTTGCACATTCTCCTCGTGTCTGTGTGGGTTTCCTCCGGGTACTCCGGTTTCCTCCCACAGTCCAAAGATGTGCGGGTTTGGGGGATTGGCCATGTCCCTTAGTATCCTGGGGTTAGAGGGTATAATATGTAGGGATATGGGAATAAGATTGTGTTCGGTGCAGACTCGATGGCCTATCTCTGCACTGTAGGGTTTCTATGATTCAACTGTACAGAACATGATGTTTTAAATTAATTTGTGGGACGCTGGCATCGATTACCCATCCCTAGTTGCCCTTGGAAGGCAGTTGAGAGTCACCCACATTGCTGTGACTCTGGAGTCACAGACTGGGTAAGGACAGTAGATTTCTTTTCCCAAAGGGAACCAGATGAGATTTTCCGACATCAGTAAAGTCTTAATTCCAGATTATTTTTATTGCATTCAAATTCCACCACCTGCCGTGATGGGATTCGAACCCGGGGTCCCCCAGAACGTTAGCTGAGTTTCTGGATTAATAACCTAGCGATAATACCACGGGGCCATCGCTGCCCTGTTATGAGCTATTACAAGTTAAGGCGAGGCTGGAAAAGCCCATTTCATTGAGAGACGCCTTTAAAACCAATCGAGAGAGTGACTTCAGAAATATTCGCTCGAGTGCCCAGTTTACGGTTAATGTGAGTGCAGCTAACTGTGTCGCTCAATCCCATGACAAACGCTGTCTAAAAGTAGCGAGATTGCAAGTACATTTTGAGGCTGAAAATAAACTAATAGGCACGGCCCAGAATTGGATTGCTCTGTCCCACATGAACCGATGAAGCCAATTTGAAAAGATGCCCGTCAACCGGATGGCAGTGCCAACATTTAACTCTTCGATTCAAAGGCTGGCAAGGCCTAGGGTGGCCCGAGGTCGGGAAATCCTACCCGTCACTTACGTTGGAGCTATTGGGGAATCTTCCGTATCGGCTGTGTATGTTTATCGATGTGTCTTGTATACATCCACAGGCGATTCAGTCCGCCTTGTTGGCCAACGAGGGGTATACACGTGATGGGTCATACGAGGGCAGCTCTTGGATGTTGCTTTGAGAGTAGCCTAGTGCTTCATGTCGTTAGTGTGTGCTTAAACTGGACCAGATACTGGGCAACACGACAGCTCAGTGACTATCACTGTTTGCTGTGCAGACACATGGATTTGGGCCAGTGTCTGGGGGAGTTTGCGCATTCTCCCCGTGCCTGCGTGGGTTTTCTCCGGGTGCTCCGGTTTCCCCCCACACCCCAAAGATTAGGCCGATTGGTGTAACAAATTGTCCCTAAATTAGTCTCCCCTTGATGTGGATGGCCATAAAACAATAGACAAGGGTCATGGGTGGAGAGGGGGACTGGTGGTGTTGAGATGGTGGCGTGGGCTCGTTGGGCCGAAGGGCCTGTTTCCCGGGCTGTTCTTGTTCTTTCTTTTATGGGTAATAAATACAGGACGCAGCCAGACACACCCAGGGATGAAGAGAAAGAACAGGCTCCCACTTCTGGCCTGCCGTTTTGAGGCCTTAGTAAACCCTTAGCGGACCAGGGTCTGCCTGAACCCGGGCACTCAGAAATGGGACAGGATAGATGCCATTGAAAACGATCGGAGGCGGTCGTTTTTGGCAAACGAAAGGCATTCTGGAGAACCTCCAGTTAAGCACAGAGCCCGGGTCAGTTCACTCATCCTTTTAACAAAGGGATTTGGAAATAGGAATCCCATTTTTTCTCTCCGCTGTTCTTCAACTCGAGCCGTGTGTGAAAACTGTGGGAAATGTCAAACTGAAGAGAGGTTAATAACAGTTCAAGTAGAAATTAAGTTGTGTTTTGTATACTGTCTGTGGTTAGGATCTGAATAAATAATCGAATCTTGTCAGTTGTGTTTCACTTATTCGCCTTCCCCTATTAATAATTTTGTCGTGTTTGCAACCGCTTACAGCTTGCATTTATGTAGCGCCTTCAAGGGAGAAACCGTCCCCCAAACGTTAACGGTTAAAGGCTTGGCGGTTCCTCATGCCCCACCCGTAGTCATGTCAACCAACGCCATTCAAAATCGTCTCCAGGTTGGCGCGTGCCCGCAATAAAACATCTCGTCGGGCCTGCTCGTGTCTGGCGCGGATCCCTGACGATGCCACCTTCCTGGGCGGACGGCGAGCCAACGCAAAACGGCCAACTGCCGGTCCCACGAGAGGCGCGTTGGGTTTGAATTCTTGAGATTGGCGCGGCGGTGAGCGCTGCCGCCTCACGGCGCCGGGGAGGTGGGTTCGGTTCCCGGTTCGGGGCACCGTCCGCGGGCGGAGTCTGCACGTGCCGGGTTCGGGCGCACTGGGCCGTGCTAAATTCTCCCTCGGCGTATCCGTACAGGAGGACCGGGAGATTTTCGCAGTAACTTCATTGCAGTGTTAACGTCAGCCGACTTGAAACAAAGGCGTAAACTTTATCAAACTACAAGATCTGGGAAGTAAAGGGGCGGAAGTTGAAAATAACATTTTTAAAAAAAGCATTTTTATGAAGGAGTATTTGTCAGCAAATCTTTTTGAGTACAATGCATTTTCTCCCCATTTGGGCATTTGTAGGATTAAAATTGTCAATTAAAATAATTGTGCAAGGGAAGGAAATGAAGTGAGTTGAATGAAATCTGTTGGACATCAGAAATAAATGATTTCAGAGAAGCATTTTCGTGGTCGGATTAGAACATAAGAAATAGGAGCAGGAGTCGGCCTTCGAGCCTGCCCCGCCATTCAATAAGATCATGGCTGATCTGTCGTGGCTCAGTTCCACATTCCCACCCTCTCCCCATAACCCTTAATCCCCTCTCTTATCAAAAACCCATCAACATAAGAACATAAGAAATAGGAGCAGGAGTCGGCCATCTAGCCCCTCGAGCCTGCCCCGCCATTCAATAAGATCATGGCTGATCTGTCGTGGCTCAGTTCCACATTCCCGCCCTCTCCCCATAACCCTTAATCCCCTCTCTCATCAAAAACCCATCAGAAGAACATAAGAAATAGGAGCAGGAGTAGGCCATCTGGCCCTTCGAGCCTGCCCCGCCATTCAATAAGATCATGGCTGATCTGTCGCGGCTCAGTTCCACTTTCCCGCTTTCTCCCCTGTCTATCAAAAACCCGTGACTTAAATATATTCAGCGAGGCAGCCTCCACCACTTCAACGGGCAGAGAATTCCAGAGATTTGAGTGAAGAAGTTCCTCCTCAACTCCAATCTAAACCGTCCCCCCACTTATCTTGAGGGGGAAGCCTGCACAGACCATGTGTTTCTAACTAGACCATCCGTTTGTATCCCTCCTTTCCCAGTCTGTTCATGTGGATATCTAGATAAGTCTTAAACAATCCCAGTGTGTCTGCCCCAACCACCTCGCTTGGCAGTGTATTCCAGAGCTCCACCACCCTCTGTGTAAAATACGCCCCCCCCCCCCCCCGTATATCTGGATTGAACCTTGTCCCCCCCACACCTTACCTTGAACTTGTGACATTTGTCATTTCCAACCTGGGAAAACGCTACCCTATCTATACCCTTCATAATTTTATAAACATCTATTCGGTCGCCCCTCAGGGGGGACAACCCCAGTTTACCCAATCTCTCCTCATAGCTAAGACCCTCCAAACCAGCCAACATCCTGGTAAACCTTTTCTGCACTCTCTCCACACCCCTCTGGCAGTGTGGCGACGAGAACTGGACGCAGTGTTCCAAATGTGGCCTAACCAACGTTCGCTATAACTGCAACATCATATGCCAACTTTTACACTCTATGCCACGTGTAGAGGCAAGTATGCCATATGCCTTCTTCTCCCCCTTTTTCACCTGTGTTGCCACCTTTAAGGCTCTGTGGACTTGCACCCCCAGGTCCCTCTGTGTGTCTATACCCCTGATGACCCTGCCATTTATTGTATAACCCCCCCCTACATTAGATCTACCAAAATGCATCACTTTGCATTTGTCTGGATTAAATTCCATTTCTCTTGGGGATCTTGGGGTCCAGGTCCACAGGACTCTTAAATCAGCCTCGCAGGTGGAGGATGTGGTCAAGAAGGCGTATGGTGTACTGGTCCTTCATTAATCGAGGGATTGAGTTTAGGAGTCGGGAGGTAATGCTGCAACTTTATAAGACCCTTGTCAGACCCCCCCTTGGAGTACTGTGCGCAGTTCTGGTCGCCTCACTACAGGAAGGATGTGGAAGCTATTGAGAGGGTGCAGAGGAGATTTACAAGGATGTTGCCTGGATTGGGAGGCATGCCTTATGAGGATAGGTTGAGGGAGCTGGGTCTCTTCTCCCTGGAGAGACGAAGGTTGAGAGGCGACCTGATAGAGGTTTATAAAATGTTGAGAGGAATAGATAGGGTGGATTCTCGGAGGCTATTTCCCTGGGCTGAAATGGTCGCTACGAGAGGACACAGGTTTAAGGTGCAGGGGAGCAGGTACAGAGGGGATGTTAGGGGTAAGTTTTTCACTCAGAGGGTGGTGAGTGAGTGGAATCGGTGGTGGTGGTGGAGGCGAACTCACTGGGGTCTTTTAAAAGACCTCTGGATGAGTACGTGGGATTTAATGGGATTGGGAGTTACAGATGGTTCTATGGCCTGGTAGGTATAGATGTGATCGGCGCAACTTGTGGGCTGAAGGGCCTGTTTGTGCTGTCGTGTTCTATGTATGTTCTCCGCCCAATTTTCTAGCTATATCCTGCTCCGACAACATTCATCACTGTCTTTGTGCCACCTGCAAACTTACTAAATAGGCCGGCAGACTCAACCTGACTGTTAATCACCCAGCCAATCTTTGTGTCATCGGCAAAGTTACTAACCCTAACCCTTATATAGTCATCAATGATATAATGATGAATGATGGGGGGCTCTGTACAGATCCCTGTGGTACGCTGCTGGACACCGGCTCCCCCAGTCACGAAAGCAGCCTTCTGTCACCGCCCTCCATCTCCTACAACTGAACCAATTTTGACTCCATGTTATCAGCTCTCGAGTGCGCAATGCAGTGCAGGCTATAAATGGATTTTTTCCGATAATGCTTTGAGCTTGTACTTTATTTCTTGACGTTGCAAGCTTTGCAAATTAACTGTGTGCAGTTTTGGTCGCCGCACTTGCGCAAGGATATGTTGGCCTTGGAGGGAGTGCAGTGGAGGTTTACTAGGCTGATACCGGAGATGAGGGGGTTGGACTATGAAGAGAGACTAAATAGACTGGGTCTGTACTCGTTGGAGTTTAGAAGGATGAAGGGGGATCTTATAGAGACGTATAAGATAATGAAGGGGATGGATAGGGTAGAGGGAGAGAGATTCTTCCTGCTCAGAAAGGATAGCAGGACTAGAGGGCACAGCCTCAAGATAAGGGGGGGCGGTTTAGAACGGAGTTGAGGAGGAACTTCTTCACTCAAAGGGTGGTGAATCTCTGGAATTCTCTGCCCGTTGAAGTGGTGGAGGCTGCCTCGCTAAATATATTTAAGTCACGGGTAGATAGGTTTCTGATAGACAGGGGAATTAAGGGGAGAAAGCGGGAAAGTGGAACTGATCCACTTTAGATCAGCCATGATCTTATTGAATGGCGGGGCAGGCTCGAAGGGCTAGATGGCCTACTCCTGCTCCTATTTCTTATGTTCTTAAAGTGAGAATGGTTTCTTTGAAAGAAAATTGGAAATCTTAGAGTAAAGAAATCTTCACCGCTATGATTGCCCAGTTCGGAACGTGGCTTCCAAAAAAAAGGATGAATAAGTCATTCCTTCGCGAATAATCTTGTTCCGTTGCATAATCACCAGAGCCTTAAGGTTTCACAACAGAATAAATGGGGCAATCCTGATGACCCCTGTCTGCTGGCTTCAGGCTTTTGAGAGATTTGACAGGGTTGTTCTGTCAATAAGACAGGAAAGAAATCCAAACTGTCTACATGAGACATTATTCCTTTTTTTGTTCTTTTTAAAACAGACTTTCAGCGGAACCCAACAAGATGCCTGCCACAAATCACAGAAAGTTAAAGTTTAAATGATAATTTCTCAGTGTCACAAGTGGGCTTACGTTAATACCGCAATGAAGTTACTGTGAAAATCCCCTACTCGCCACACTCCTGTTCGGGTTACACTGACGGAGAATTTAGCATGGCCAATCCACCCTAACCTACACATCTTTGGACACTAAGGGACAATTTAGCATGGCCAATCCACCCTAACCTACACATCTTTGGACACTAAGGGGCAATTTAGCATGGCCAATCCACCCTAACCTACACATCTTTGGACACTAAGGGGCAATTTAGCATGGCCAATCTACCCTAACCTACACATCTTTGGACACTAAGGGGCAATTTAGCATGGCCAATCCACCCTAACCTGCACATTTTTGGACACTAAGGGACAATTTAGCATGGCCAATCTACCCTAACCTACACATCTTTGGACACTAAGGGGCAATTTAGCATGGCCAATCCACCCTAACCTGCACATTTTTGGACACTAAGGGACAATTTAGCATGGCCAATCCACCCTAACCTACACATCTTTGGACACTAAGGGGCAATTTAGCATGGCCAATCCACCCTAACCTACACATCTTTGGACACTAAGGGGCAATTTAGCATGGCCAATACACCCTCACCTGCACATTTTTGGACACTAAGGGACAATTTAGCATGGCCAATCCACCCTAACCTACACATCTTTGGACACTAAGGGGCAATTTAACATGGTCAATCCACCTAACCTGCACATCTTTGGACACTGAGGGACAATTTAGCATGGCCAATCCACCCTAACCTACACATCTTTGGACTGCGGGAGGAAACCGGAGCACCCGGGGGAAACCCATGCAGACACGGGGAGAATGTGCAATCTGCACAGACAGTGACCCGAGCGGGAATTGAACCCGGGTCCCTGGTGGTGCGAGGCAGCAGTGCCAACCCGCTGTTGCACCGTCATGATGTTAGGGTTGTCCCCCTTGTTCTGGGAGCTACCAATCGGAGTTACAGGAACAGAAGAAAGTTAACATCATGGAAACTCATGCCCAATTGTAAAGGTGTTATAATCAGGAGACTCACAGACGGAAACGCATTGAGATATGTTAATGGATGTATTTCACACCTGGGATAACCTGACATAAGAACATCGATGCGAACGGCAACCCTTTCATGTGGGGGCACAGTGGGTTAGCACTGCTGCCTCACAGCGCCAGGGGTTCGATTCCCGGCTCGGGTCACTGTCTGCGTGGACTCTGCACATTCTCCCCGTGTCTGCGTGGGTTTCCTCCCACAGTTTGAAGAGACGTGCTGGTTAGGGGGTGGATTGGCCGTGCTAAATTCTCCCTCCGTGTAACCCGACCAGGAGTGTGGCGATTAGAGGGATTTCTCACAGTGACTTCATCGCAGGAAGCCTACTTGTGGCACTAAGTAATAACTTAAAACTTCATGAGACATCTTGTTGTGCTTCGCAGAAAGTCCATTTTAAAAATAGCACCCTCCTAAACAAAACAAAGGCTCGAGGTTGGACCATGGACCTGTATTGAAAGCTAGGCCTCAGGCATGTGTAGGTTAGGGGAATTGGCCATGCTAAATTGTCCCTTAGTGTCCAAAGATGTGTAGGTTAGGGTGGATTGGCCATGCTAAATTGCCCCTTAGTGTCCAAAGATGTGTAGGTTAGGGTGGATTGGCCATGCTAAATTGTCCCTTAGTGTCCAAAGATGTGTAGGTTAGGTGTATTGGCCATGCTAAATTGCCCCTTAGTGTCCAAAGATGTGTAGGTTAGGGTGGATTGGCCATGCTAAATTGCCCCTTAGTGTCCAAAGATGTGTAGGTTAGGGTGGATTGGCCATGCTAAATTGCGTCTTAGTGTCAGTGGGATTAGCAGGGGTTACCGGGATAGGCCTTGGGTGGGATTGTTTAAAAGTTTATTAATTAGTGTCACAAGTAGGCTTACATTAACACTGCAATGAAGTTACAGTGAAAATCCCCTAGTCGCCACACTCCTGTTCAGGTGCACTGAGGGAGAATTTAGCACGGCCAATCCACCCTCAGCAGCACGTCTCTCGAACTGGATACACTGAGGGAGAATTTAGCATGGACAATCTACCTAACCAGCACCTCTTATCAGACTGTGGGAGGAAACCCACGCAGACACGGGGAGAACATGCAAACCCCACACAGACAGCGAGCCAAGCCGGGAATCGAACCCGGGTCCCTGGAGCTGTGAGGCCGCAGTGCTAACCCACCGTGCCACCTTAACAGCTGTCGGTGCAGGTGTGATGAGCTGAGTGGCCTCCTTCAGCTTGACTCTCTGATTTTTGTGTGTGCTTGTGCGAGCTTTGCTCCAATATGTACACTCCGGAAAGGATATATATATCCTCTGTGAATTCATTCTATACTCTGTGTTCTCACAACCAGTGCTCTGTGTCTGATCGTTTTGATGCATTATTCAGTGTGTGTACCATGTTAATCTGTTCGGTTTGTACTATTTTCCACCGTGTAAAAATAGTGATTAGGTGGCACCTGAATGGTTGATGCCACAATGCTCGGGTATTAACTGTAGGCACTCTTTTTGACGAAGGCCGTGTATAAACTTTCAGGTTTTGGGAGATAGCATGTTGTCTATGCAAGCCGTTAACTCAGCACAAGTGGTTACTTAGAACATGGAACATTGCTAGCACAGGAACAGGCCCTTCAGCCCACTATGTTGTGCTCACATGACGCCAAATTGAACTCATCCCTTCCGCCTGCCTTTGCTCCATGCACCTCGATTCCTCAAATATCCCTATGTCCTTATCTAAAAATCCCTGTCCACGTCAATGAGATTGAAGTGGAAATGTTCAAGAGCTTCATGTTTTTAGGTGTCCAGATCACCAACACCCTGTCCTGGTCCCCCCCATGCCGACACTATAGTTAAGAAACCCCACCAACACCTCTACTTTCTCAGGAGATGAAGGAAATTTGGCATGTCCGCTACGACTCTCACCAACTTTTACAGATGCCCCATAGAAAGCATTCTTTCTGGTTGTATCACAGCTTGGTCTGGGATCCTGCTCTGCCCAAGACTGCAAGGAACTACAAAGGGTTGTGAATGTAGCCCAATCCATCAGCCTCCCATCCATTGACTCTGTCTACACTTCCCACTGCCTCGGGAAAAGCAGCCGGCATAATTAAGGACCCCACACACACCCCGGACATTCTCTCTTCCACCTTCTTCCATCGGGAAAAAGATACAAAAGTCTGAGGTCCCATACCGACCGACTCAAGAACAGCTTCTTCCCTGCTGCTGTCAGACTTTTGAATGGACCTACCTTATATTAAGCTGATCTTTCTCTACACCCTATCTGTGACTGTAACACTACATTCTGCACCCTCTCCTTTCCTTCTCTCCTGTATACTCTATGAACAGTATGCTTTGTCTGTATAGAGCGCAAGAAACAATACTTTTCACTGTATCCCAATACATGAGACAATAATAAATCAAATCAAATATTAAGTTGATCTTTCTCTACACCCTATCTGTGACTGTAACACTACATTCTGCACCCTCTCCTTTCCTTCTCTCCTATGTACTCTATGAATAGTATGCTTTGTCTGTATAGTGCGCAAGAAACAATACTTTTCACCGTATCCCAATACACGTGACGATAATAAATCAAATCAATCAGTGAAATCAGGGATGACTTTTCTCCAGAAAGTGGATGTAATTAGTAGATGTTGAGGCTTTTTTGGTATTTTCAGAATCTCAGTAAACACAGGATTTGGCCCATCCTGTCTGTACTGGTTCTCCAAACAAGCATCGTGACTTAGTGTCACTCCTCTGCCTTTTACCCCTACCCCCTCCACCTTGTGCCCACTCAAATAATCATCTAACGCCTTCTCGGACACCTCCATTGAACCTGCCTCCGTCACACTCCCAGGCAGTGCATTCCAGACCCCCAACTACGCGTTGGGTGAAAAAGCTTCTTCCCACATCACATTCTTTTGCAACTCACTTCAAATCTGCGTCCCTCTCATTCCCGATCCTTTTACGAGCAGGATTAGTTTCTTTCAAGATTGAGACTGAGAGACATTTGTTCTCTAAGAGGATTAAGAGCGGCATTTTGGCGCAGTGGGTTAGCACTGCTGCCTCACAGCGCCACAGACCCAGGTTCAATTCTGACCTCAGGTCACTGTGTCTGTGGAGAGTTTGCACATGCTCCCCATATCTGAGTGGGTTTCCTCCGGGTGCTCCGGTTTCCTCCCACAGTCCAAAGATGTGTAGGTTAGGGTGGATTGGCCATGCTAAATTGCCCCTTAGTGTCCAAAGATGTGTAGGTTAGGGGGATTGGCCATGCTAAATTGCCCCTTAGTGTCCAAAGATGTGTAGGTTAGGTGGATTGGCCATGCTAAATTGCCCCTTAGTGTCCAAAGATGCGTAGGTTAGGTGGATTGGCCATGCTAAATTGCCCCTTAGTGTCCAAAGATGTGTAGGTTAGGGGGATTGGCCATGCTAAATTGCCCCTTAGTGTCCAAAGATGTGTAGGTTAGGGTGGATTGGCCATGCTAAATTGCCCCTTAGTGTCCAAAGATGTGTAGGTTAGGGTGGATTGGCCATGCTAAATTGCCCCTTAGTGTCCAAAGATGTGTAGGTTAGGGTGGATTGGCCATGTTAAATTGCCCCTTAGTGTCCAAAGATGTGTAGGTTAGGGTGGATTGGCCATGCTAAATTGTCCCTTAGTGTCCAAAGGTGTGTAGGTTAGGTGGATTGGCCATGCTAAATTGTCCCTTAGTGTCCAAAGATGTGTAGGTTAGGGTGGATTGGCCATGCTAAATTGTCCCTTAGTGTCCAAAGATGTGTAGGTTAGGGTGATTGGCCATGCTAAATTGCCCCTTAGTGTCCAAAGATGTGTAGGTTAGGGTGGATTGGCCATGCTAAATTGTCCCTTAGTGTCCAAAGATGTGTAGGTTAGGGTGGATTGGCCATGCTAAATTGCCCCTTAGTGTCCAAAGATGTGTAGGTTAGGGTGGATTGGCCATGCTAAATTGCCCCTTAGTGTCCAAAGATGTGTAGGTTAGGGTGGATTGGCCATGCTAAATTGTCCCTTAGTGTCCGAAGATGTGTAGGTTAGGGTGGATTGGCCATGCTAAATTGCCCCTTAGTGTCCAAAGATGTGTAGGTTAGGGTGGATTGGCCATGCTAAATTGTCCCTTAGTGTCCAAAGATGTGTAGGTTAGGTGGATTGGCCATGCTAAATTGTCCCTTAGTGTCCAAAGATGTGTAGGTTAGGTGGATTGGCCATGCTAAATTGTCCCTTAGTGTCCAAAGATGTGTAGGTTAGGGTGGATTGGCCATGCTAAATTGTCCCTTAGTGTCCAAAGGTGTGTAGGTTAGGTGGATTGGCCATGCTAAATTGTCCCTTAGTGTCCAAAGGTGTGTAGGTTAGGTGGATTGGCCATGCTAAATTGCCCCTTAGTGTCCAAAGATGTGTAGGTTAGGTGGATTGGCCATGTTAAATTGACCACCTAACCACACATCTTTGGACTGTGGGAGGAAACCGGAGCACCCAGAGGAAACCCACGCAGGAACGGGGGAGAACGTGCAGACTCCACACAGACAGTGGGAGATTGAACCCGGGTCCCTGGCGCTGCGAGGCAGCAGTGCTAACCCGCTGTGCCTGCGGGCAGTCCTGCGAGTGGTAGGCCTGATTGAGGTAGATAGCCCGATGGCCATGTTATTGTGCAGTCTACCCCATTCTCGTTGGTGACTGGGAGAGGTGTTTCAAGCTCCCACGCGGTTCCTTTCCCATGGGAACTTGGGGCGATGGGGATCGGCTGAGACCAGAGGCCTGTGTTCAAAGATGACGCAGCTCTTCCTTAGTGTGAAGAAGTCCGGCAGTTTTTGTCTGTCGAGGTTCGAGATCAATGGTGGGAAGTCTGCGGCCTTGGGGGTCGGGGGGGGGTGGTGGGGGGGGGCCACGTGTGGCCAATCGGAGTGCGGCCCCCCCAGAGACATTTTGTTGACCGTTGCCCCGGGTTGCCCCATTCCCCTGATTCCCGACTTTTTTTCTCTCTCCTGTGTGGCTGAGGTGATTCGCGTGTAAAGCAAGGGTGAGAGAAGTGAGATGTGTGCTGATTCCACGCAACATTGAGTGTGAGAACCGTGTGCTCCCTCTGCGTCCAAAGTGTCAATAGTTCTTCTGTTTTTACCATTTGAAGCTGGCAACACCGCCTTAAAGAAGCTTAAAATCCCTACAGAATGAGACCATTCGGCCCATCGAGTCTGCACTGACTATCCCACCCAGCTCCGAACCCATAACCTCATATATTTACCCTGTTGGTCCCCCTGACATTACAGGGCAATTTAGCACGGCCAATCAACCTAACCTGCACATCATTGGACCGTGGGAGGAAACCGGAGCACCCGGAGGAAACCCACGCAGGCACGGGGAGAATGTGCAGGCTCCGCACAGACAGTGACCCAAGGCCAGAATTGAACCCGGGTCCCTGGCGCTGTGAGGCAGCAGTGCTAACCCGCTGTGCCACCCAATAACAGATGCCCCATAGAAAGCATTCTTTCTGGTTGTATCACAGCTTGGTCTGGGCTCCTGCTCTGCCCAAGACTGCAAGGAACTACAAAGGGTTGTGAATGTAGCCCAATCCATCAGCCTCCCATCCACTGACTCCGTCTACACTTCCCACTGCCTCGGGGAAAAGCAGCCGGCATAATCAAGGACCCCCACACACCCCAGACATTCTCTCTTCCATCGGGAAAAAGATACAAAAGGTCACGTACCGACCGACTCAAGAACAGCTTCTTCCCTGCTGCTGTCAGACTTTTGAATGGACCTACCTCGCATTAAGTTGCTCTTTCTCCACACCCTAGCTATGACTGTAACACTACATTCTGCACCCTCTCCTTTCCTTCTCTATGTTTTGTCTGTATAGCGTGCAAGAAACAATACTTTTCACTGTATCCCAATAGATAAGAACATAAGAAATAGGAGTAGGAGTAGGCCATCTAGCCCTTCGAGCCTGCCCCGCCATTCAATAAGATCATGGCTGATCTGAAGTGGATCAGTTCCACTTTCCCGCTTTCTCCCCTTAATTCCCCTGTCTATCAGAAACCTATCTACCCGTGACTTAAATATATTCAGCGAGGCAGCCTCCACCACTTCAACGGGCAGAGAATTCCAGAGATTCACCACCCTTTGAGTGAAGAAGTTCCTCAACTCTGATCTAAACTGCCCCCCCCTCTTATCTTGAGGCTGTGCCCTCTAGTCCTGCTGTCCTTTCTAAGCGGGAAGAATCTCTCTACCTCTACCCTATCCATCCCCTTCACTATCTTATACGTCTCTATAAGATAAGACATGAGACAATAATAAATCAAGTCAAAAAAGTATACATGATTAAGTTTTTCCATAACTCATTATGGAATATTCAGCGTGGATTAAACATATTGAATCTTATTCCTGGGGACACGGTTAGTGAACAAGCCTGGCATCCCACTGAGATGACGGGGGGTCACTCACAAGACCCACTCACCAGCAGAGGTTGCCCATTGCTGAGTGGTAAATCACACACAGACACAGCAACTCTGACGAAGGTTGTTAGACCTTGTGCATGCTACTGGAACGACAAACTGTCTGAGATACTCTGGAATTAGGAGCGACACATGTTTTGGCATGCCCTTGAAACTGCAGTTGGCAACTGGAGAGGAACAACATGGAATGGCTTGTTTTTGTGGTTTGGGGAGGTGGTTTTTAATCCATTTAAACCCAATGTTTGCATTAAAACGAGCAAGGCTGAAGCAACAAAGAGCAGAATCTCCCGGCTACTCACGCCAGCAGGATTCTCCAGCCCCGCCGCGGTGAACGGAGGCTTGACTGGTCGCCAAATTCTCCATCCTCGCTTTCAGCGGCAGTGTGGCGTGAACCGACAGTACCATGGCACCCCAAACGTATTTGGGAGTGGCACGGTGGCACAGTGGATAGCACTGCTGCCTCGCAGTGCCAGGGACCCGGCTTCGATTCCCGGCGTCTGTCGGAGCGGGAGTCTGCACATTCTCCCCGTGCCTGCGTGGGTTTCCTCCGGGTGCTCAGGTTTCCTCCCACAGTCCGAAAGACGTGCTGGTTAGGGTGCATTGGCCATGCTAAATTCTCCCTCAGTGTAACCCGAACAGAAGCCGGAGTGTGGCAACTAGGTAAATTTCACACTGAGTGATAGAATAGAAACCCTACAGTGCAGGAGGACATTTGGCTAATCGAGTCTGCACCAACAACAATCCCATGCAGGCCCTATCCCCGCGTATTTACCTTGCTAATCCCCCAGACACTAAGGGACAATTTAGCATGGCCAATCCACCCTAACCTACACATCTTTGGACACTAAGGGACAATTTAGCATGGCCAATCCACCCTAACCTACACATCTTTGGTCACTAAGGGGCAATTTAGCATGGCCAATCCACCCTAACCTACACATCTTTGGACACTAAGGGGCAATTTAGCATGGCTAATCCACCCTAACCTACACATCTTTGGACACTAAGGGACAATTTAGCATGGCCAATCCACCCTAACCTGCACATCTTTGGACACTAAGGGGCAATTTAGCATGGCCAATCCACCCTAACCTACACATCTTTGGACACTAAGGGACAATTTAGCATGGCTAATCCACCCTAACCTACACATCTTTGGACACTAAGGGACAATTTAGCATGGCCAATCCACCCTAACCTGCACATCTTTGGACACTAAGGGGCAATTTAGCATGGCCAATCCACCCTAACCTACACATCTTTGGACACTAAGGGACAATTTAGCATGGCCAATCCCCCTAACCTACACATCTTTGGACACTAAGGGACAATTTAGCATGGCCAATCCCCCTAACCTACACATCTTTGGACACTAAGGGACAATTTAGCATGGCCAATCCCCCTAACCTACACATCTTTGGACACTAAGGGACAATTTAGCACGGCCAATCCACCCTAACCTACACATCTTTGGACACAAAGGGGCAATTTAGCATGGCCAATCCACCCTAACCTACACATCTTTGGACACAAAGGGGCAATGTGTAAAGATGTGCAGGTTAGGTGGGTTGGCCATGCTAAATTGCCCCTTTGTGTCCAAAGATGTGTAGGTTAGGGTGGATTGGCCGTGCTAAATTGTCCCTTAGTGTCCAAAGATGTGTAGGTTAGGGGGATTGGCCATGCTAAATTGCCTATTAGTGTCAGGGGGATTAGCAAGGGTAAATATATGGGGTTATGGGAATAAGGTTTGGGTGGGATTGATGTCGGTACAGGCTCGATGGGCCGAATGTGTCCTTCTGCACTGTAAGGATTGTATGAAGAAATCGCCCACCTCCCCATTACCTCATGGGGTCAAAGGTCCTGGTGCTACAAATAAAAGGTACCCAGACAGACGTTCACGGGTCAGGAGCTCGGCATCACTCCTCCTGAGTCCTAATGGCCGCAACTTAAGACCATAAGACAGAGGAGCAGAATGAGGCCACTCAGCCCATCTGCTCCCCCATTCAATCATGGCTGATATTTTTCTCATCCCCCATTCTCCTGCCTTTTCCCCAGATCCCTTTATTAATCAGGAACCGATCTATCTCTGTCTTAAAGGCACGCAGTGACCCGACCTCCTCTGTGGCAAAGATTCCCCACTCTCTGGCTGGGGAAATTCCTCCTCGTCTCTGTCCCTTTACCCTGAGTTTGTGCCCTCTCTGGTTTGAGTTTTTCCTACACGTGGAAACATCCTCTCCACGTCCACTCTATCCAGGGCCCTCGCAGTATCCTGTAAGTTTCAATTATTCTTCGAACGCCATCAAGTGCAGACCCAGAATCCTCAACCGTTCCTCATATGACAACCCCTTCAATCCAGGGATCATTCTTGTGAACCTCCTCTGGATCCTTTCCAAGGCCCAGCACATCCCTGCTTGGATACGGGGCCCAAAAACTGTTCACAATATTCCAAATGGGGTCTGACCAGAGCCTTGTACAGCCTCAGAAGTCCATCCCTGCTCTTGTATTCTCTCGAAATGAACACTAACATTACACTTGCCTTCCTAACTGCCAACTTAAGAAAGGTTACCTGAGAAAGGAGCAGCATTCCGAAAGCTCGTGATGCCGTCTAAACCTGTTGGGCTTTAACCTGGCGTTGTGAGACTTCTTACCGTGTTTACCCCAGTCCAACGCTGGTGTCCCCACCTCATGACCACCTGAAGAAAGTCCTAAACCAGCTTGTTCTGGAGAAGGTGGCAGAGTGAGCAAGCAAGTCCTGAGACTGGCACAAGTGGAAATAAAATATCGGACTATTGGTCTCTAGAAACAACCATTTATTCACAGACACGACTTCCTGACAGAATCACACTGGCAAATCAGATATTGCTGCAGAAGGTTAGGGTGCACGGGGTTGGGGATAAGGTGTTAGCGTGGATAGAGGATCGGCTGTTTAATAGAAAGCAGAGAGTTGGAATCAATGGGTGCTATTCTGGTTGGCGGTTGGTGACTAGTGGAGTGCCACAGGGATTGGTGCTGGGGCCTCAACTGTTTACCATTTACATAGACGATCTGGAGGAGGGGGCTGAGTGTAGGGTAACAAAATTTGCTGATGACACAAAGGTGAGTGGAAAAGCAAATTGTGCGGAGGGTGTGGAAAGTCTGCAGAGAGATCTGGATAGGCTGAGCGAGTGGGCGAGGACCTGGCAGATGGAGTACAATGTTAGCAAGTGTGACGTTATCCACTTTGGCAGAAATAATCGTAGGAGGGATTACTATTTAAAGGGTGAAAAGCTGCAGCATGCTACTGTGCAGAGGGACCTGGGGGTCCTTGTGCATGAATTGCAAAAACCCAGTCTGCAGGTGCAGCAGGTGATCAAGAAGGCGAATGGGATGTTGGCCTTTATAGTGAGGGGGATAGAATATAAAAGCAGGGAGGTCTTGCTGCAACTGTACAGGGCACTGGTGAGGCCGCAGCTGGAGTACTGTGTGCAGTTTTGGTCGCCGCACTTACGCAAAGATATTTTGGCCTTGGAGGGAGTGCAGAGGAGGTTCACTCGGCTGATACCGGAGATGAGGGGGTTGGACTATGAAGAGAGACTAAATAGACTGGGTCTGTACTCGTTGGAGTTTAGAAAGATGAGTGGGGATCTTATAGAGACGTATAAGATAATGAAGGGGATGGATAGGGTAGAGATAGAGAGATTCTTCCTGCTTAGAAAGGACAGCAGGACTAGAGGGCACAGCCTCAAGATAAGGGGGGGCCAGTTTAGAACGAAGTTGAGGAGGAACTTCTTCACTCAAAGGGTGGTGAATCTCTGGAATTCTCTGCCCGTTGAAGTGGTGGAGGCTGCCTCGCTGAATATATTTAAGTCACGGGTAGATAGGTTTCTGATAGACAGGGGAATTAAGGGGAGAAAGCGGGAAAGTGGAACTGATCCACTTCAGATCAGCCATGATCTTATTGAATGGCGGGGCAGGCTCGAAGGCCGACTCCTGCTCCTATTTCTAATGTTCTTATGTCACCATTACAGATCAGTAGAAAGGCGGTTGGGTGAAGCACATTGCCAGCGCAAAGTATCGAGAGCGAACGATAGCTTTTCAACGCCGCCCCTCAACTCTCTTGCCAGTCTCTGAGAATTCAGAGGGAGCTTTCACGCTCCCCGTTGTCCTGGGGCACCCTGGTCTGTGGGTAACTCTCGTGCAAGTGGCCAGTCTGTTTCGTGAGGAAGCTTGGCCAATCGACCTGAGCTGGCCAGAGGATCCGGTGGAGAAAGCGAGACCGTTTCCTCCGGCAGGGCACCCCTTTAAAATCAGACCCTGAGTTCGCTCGGGGTGATGTCAAGAAACGATTCCGGAACTCTCTCTAACCCCGCCAAAGAGAAGCTGTTGGAGTTCAGGGTGAATTGAACATTGCGAGGCTCTCGTGGGAGGGATTGCGGGCGCGATTTTCCAGCAGCGCTCGCTCTTCAAATCCAGAAAATCCCATCCGAGGTCAACAGGCCTTTCCACGCTCCGTTCCCCCCCTGGCACTCCGATTCCCGGGCCTGGCAGGGTGGCCAACCTCTGGCCCATGGAACGAAGCTGGGTGATAGGAGTACAGGGGAAGCGATGGCGTCGTGGTATTATCACTATCTCATCCAGAAACTCAGCTAAGTTTGGGCCCTGGGTTCGAATCCCGCAGATGGTGGAATTGGAACTCAATAGATTTTTTTTATTATTAAAAAATCTGGGATTAAGAATCTACCGATTTGACTAGGCCGCACTTCAGAGTGTTCGATTCTGGCTGCCACATTACAGGAAGGATCTGGAGGCTTTAAACGTAGAACATAGAACCCTACAGTGCAGAAACAGGCCCTGCGAGTCTGTCCCGACCACAATCCCACCCAGGCCCTATCCTCATATCCCTACACATTTACCCGCTAACCTACACATCCCAGGACACTAAGGGGCAATCTCTTAGCATGGCCAATCCCCCTAACCCGCACATCTTTGGACTGTGGGAGGAAACTGGAGTACCCGGAGGAAACCCACGCAGACACGAGGAGAATGTGCAGACTCCACACAGACGGTGACCCGAGGCCGGGAATCGAACCCCAGGACCCTGGAGCTGTGAAAGCAGCAGTGCTAACCCACTGTGCTACACTGCCACCCCATTGCTGTCTGGATTAGAGGGTATGAGCTATGAGGAGAGGCTGGACAAACTAGGGTGGTTTTCTGTGAGGCTGAAGGGGAGACCTGATCGAAGTCTATAAAATTCTGAGGGTCGACAGTCGGAATCTTTTTTCCCAGAGCTGAAACGTCTAATACTCGGGGGCACGCACTCAAGGTGAGAGGGGGGAGGTTCAAAGGAGATGTGAGGGGTAAGTTTTTTTACACAGAGAGTGATGGGTGTCTGGAATGTGCTGCTGGGGTGATGGGGGCAGATACAATAGGGGTGTTTCAGGGGTGTTTAGATAATCTCATTAACCTGCGAGGAATAGACGGACATGGAGCAAGGGCAGGGAGAAAGGATTAGTTTAATTTGGGGTCATGTTCATAGAACATTACAGCGCAGTACAGGCCCTCCAGCCCTCGATGTTGCGCCAACCAGTGGAACCAATCTAATGACCCTCTAACTATTCCAAAGTTATCCTATCCACTGACCATTTGAACACCCTTAAAGCTCAGGAAGACATAGTGGGCCGAAGGGCCTGTTCCCCTCCAGTATCGCTCTCTGTTAATGGAGAGGCCGGTTTAACAGCACTCCCGCCATTCCCATCATCCACCTGGGGGGGGGCGGGCGGAACAACGCAGCAGAAGCCAAAACGGCGCCAAAGCCAAGTCGACATTCGCAGGATTTTCCCAGCAGGCATTTCTTCACCCAGAGGGTGGCGAATTCGCCATCGCAGCCGAGGGCAAAACCCCTTGTGGGCGGGATCCTCCGGCCTCCATGTTTCTCACAGTGGAACGTGGCGCACCGTTGGCCTGAGGTGGCTTCCTCCGACCCATCACTGTCAATGGAAGTTCCCACCCCCAAGGGGCTGCTGGGAAACTCGCGGCGGGAGTGAGCCCTCGGCGGGGCCGGAAGATCCCACCGGTGCAAACAGCCGGAACGTTCCATCCTGTGTGATGTTCGAGGAGTTTGAAATCGCTCTCAGGGTAAATAGGATCATGGGAAGGTTGGGGGGGGGGGGGGGGGGGGGGTGGGAGCGGGAATCGGTTACAGAATCATGATCGTAATGAATGGCGGAGCAGAGTTGAGGGGCCAAATGGCCTCCTTCTGCTTCTAGTTCCTATTACCGGAGGGTGATTTGAAGCTTTCGGCCATTTTTCTCCCCTGGAGGCCAACAACATTCCCTCATTTCGCAGCAAGGCCGGTAACTCAGCCGGACTTGGGGGTCTGGGGTGGGGGGGAGGAGGGTCTAGGGTCTGGCGAGGTGTGGGGGGAGGAGGCAGCGGGGAGGTCGTGGGCGAGTCTGAAAACCTCCCCGCCTGTTTGATACCGTCACACAGTGACCGATAAGGGATCGTGACGTCAATTGGTTTTTAGCGCAACATCATTTGGAAAGTAGGGTGGACTCGTAACCCAGAGGCCGCTTTGGGGGGGTGGGGAAGCGTCCCCACAGGTTCAAATCCCACCTGGTGTAACTTCGATTCCATGTATAAAATCTGGAATTGGCAAGAGTGATCATAACAATTATGATCGATTTGTTCTTCTTGAGAAAAAACCATCCGGAAGGAAGGAAATCTGCCCCCCTGCCTTACCCGGTCCGGCCTACACGTGACTCCAGACCCATAGCAATGACCATTAATTGCCCTGCGAAATGACCACTTGTCTTGCCAACGGTGCCCACGTGCCATCGAAGGACAAACACTTGAGGAAGAGCAAGTTAAAATTCTGAGGGATGGTCGGGGGGGGGCGAATTTCCTGCTAAACAGGGAATAAACGGCCAACCCCACGAAAGGGCGGTCTGTCAAAGTCATCGGGAGCCCCGCGGTAAAATGGAAGGGGCACCTGATGACAGAAAGGCCTGGCAAACCTGCTTGGGTGGCAAGGGGTTGGCGCGGCGCAGGAGAGTGAGGGCCACCACGTGCTACTGTTGCAAATAACATTGGCGCCATTGCGTTTGGTGCTTGAGAGAAGACATGGAAGGCCTTTCCAACAGCGAGTAACCGACAGCAACGCTGTTGACGCTCAACTTAATCAAGCTTCTCTGCTCGGTTGGCCTGGTTGCGCAGACATGGGGGGGGTGGGTCTCTTCTCGACCCCAATTTCATCTCCGCCTCCAATCTTAGTGGAGGCGATGGCCAATGGTATTATCACTGGAGTATTAATCTGGAAACTCAGCGAACATACTGGGGGACCCGGGTTCAAATCCCACCCACAGCAGATGGTGGAATTTGAATCCAATAAAAAATATCTGGAATGAAGAGTCTGCTGATGACTCATTGTTGGGAAAACCCATCTGGTTGCCTTTAGGGAAGGAAATCATAGAATGGCTACAGTACAGAAGGAGGCCATTTGGCCCAACATGGCGGTACCATCCACAATCCCACTCGGGCCTTATGCCCGTAACTCCGCGCGTTTACCCTGGGTGGCACAGTGGGTTAGCACTGCTGCCTCACAGCGCCAGGGACTCGGGTTCGATTCCCGGCCTCGGGTCACTGTCTGTGTGGAGTTTGCACATTCTCCCCGTGTCTGCGTGGGTTTCCTCCCACAGTCCAAAGACGTGCGGGTTAGGTCGATTGGCCGTGCTAAGAAATTGCCCCTTAGTGTCCAGGGATGCGCAGACTCCACCCAGACAGTGACCCGAGGCCAGAATCGAACCCCGGGTCCCCTGGCGCCGTGAGGCTGCAGTGCCAACCCACCGCGCCACCCCGAAATCTGACCCGGCCTGGCCTACACGTGACTCCAGAGCCACGGCGAGGTGGTTGACTCACAACGGGCGACGAGGGATGGGCAATAAATGCTGGCCCAGCCAGTGATGCCCGCGAGTGGGTCAAACAAAATCTGCCATATTGTGATGGCTGACGAAGAAGAATCCGCGCCCCAAATTCCCAATCGCTCTTCCGTGATTTCGCCCCGCTCGCGAGCTCTGCGAGAGTCCGGATTGCGACGCAGCGATACGAAAATCCCATCTGGGTGAGATAAATCATTTGAAAGCGGACTCCCTGGATTTTGAAGTGTGACCTTTGAACCAAAGAGCCGTTTGCCTTGGGCGGCCATTTTGATAGCGCCCCGACAAGAAGCCATTTTGTTCGGCTCACCCTACAGCTGTCCTGGGAGCAAAACGCTACAGTTCTTTGGTCAGGAAATACATCTCGTGCTGCACTGAAGTTATTTATTTCATTCCCGGTCTCCTCGAAAGTCAGTTGCAGTGACTGCAAGTGTTTGGATTACAGCGATTATTGAGCAGAAAGTCCGTGCCAATCTTTCATACCCAAATTGTCGTGCTTTTCTGAGCTGATGCTTCCTAAAGAAAGGAAAAATAATCAAACAGATACTTTCAAATCTTGCGGGAAAGGGGGATGGGGGGAGAGGAGGTGGGAATGAAGTGGAAATGGTCAAGAGCTTTGAGTCTTTAGGTGTCCAGATCACCTGTCCTGGTCCCCCCCACGCTGACACTATAGTTAAGAAAGCCCCACCAACGCCTCTACTTTCTCAGAAGACTAAGGAAATTTGGCATGTCCGCTACGACTTTCACCAACTTTTACAGATGCACCATAGAAAGCATTCTTTCTCGTTGTATCACAGCTTGGTCTGGGCTCCTGCTCTGCCCAAGACAGCAATAAACTACAAAGGGTTGTGAATGTAGCCCAATCCATCACACAAACCAGCCTCCCATCCATTGACTCTGTCTACACTTCCCACTGCCTCGGGGAAAAGCCGCCGGTATAATCAAGGATCCCACACACACCGGACATTCTCTCTTCCACCTTCTTCCGTTGGGAAAAAGATACAAAAGTCTGAGGTCACGTACCGACCGACTCAAGAACAGCTTCTTCCCTGCTGCTGTCAGACTTTTGAATGGACCGACCTCATATTAAATTGGTCTACACCCTATCTGTAACTGTAACACCACATTCTGCACCCTCTCCTTTCCTTCTCCCCTATGTACTCTATGAACAGTATGCTTTGTCTGTATAGTGCGCAAGAAACAATACTTTTCACTGTATCCCAATACATGGGACAATAATAAATCAAATCAAATATTAAGCTGATCTTTCTCTACACCCTCGCTGTGACTGTAACACTACATTCTGCACCCTCTCCTTTCCTTCTCCCCTATGTACTCTATGAACGGTATGCTTTGTCTGTATAGCGCACAAGAAACAATACTTTACACTGTATCCCAATACATCTGGACTGTGGGAGGAAACCGGAGCACCCGGAGGAAACCCACGCAGGCACGGGGAGAATGTGCAAACGCCACACAGACAGTGACCCAAAGCTGGAATTGAACCCAGGTCCCTGGTGCTGTGAGGCTGCAGTGCTAACCACTGCGCCACCATGCCACCCATATTGATTGATTTTGGAAAAAAAAAAGTGTCGTCATCATCAAACACTCCCAGGTCATAGTCACACAGACAGAATTAGAGTGTTCCCTCCAATCCTGGCTCAATGGTAGTAATTAAACTAATGGAAACTAACTGTGACAACCAGAGAGAGAAGTTTTGAAGGGATGACTCTTCCAATCCTCTAAGATCACTGCGTTCCCACCCATTCTGGCCCCTTTGCACATGCCTGATTTCCATCACTCCGCTGGTGCCTTCAGCTGGGCCCTCAATTTAGATTTCCTCTTTCAAACTCTCTGCCTTTCCACTTCTCTCTCTTCATTACAGCTCACTTCTTTGACGGAGCTTTGGTACTTGAACCTCATATCCCCTTTGGTATATCAGTGTTAAATTTTCTTTGGTAACACTCCAATGGAGTGTCTTTGGAATGTTTTCCTGCACTAAAGTTTCTTAATGAATATAAGCTGTTGTTGTCGCAGAGTGGCTAAGCCCCTGTGCACGATGTGGGCAGATGCGTTAGGTTAAGGTTATTGTGCAGTAATAGGTGTGGTCCTTCATTGGAATTCTCTGACCTCATCCACAGCTGGGATTCTCCAGTCCTGCTGCAGTGAATGGAGATTTGGCTAAGTGCCAAATTCTCTGTCCTCGCTGGCAGCGATAGCAGGGCGTGCAAGACCGGAGAAATCTGGCCCGTGACCGTCCGTGTTAAAGGCCTCAGCCGGAATTTTACTGGCCCACCCGCTGCAGGAATCGGAGCGGGCGAGGGGTGGAGCTTGGAAAGGTCTGTTGACCTCTGGGTTGACTTCCGGTTTTGGGGGCAAGCAGGGCTAGAGAAGTCCCATCCCGCGACTCCCAAAATAGTAGATGAACTGGTGGTTTGTTTTGAGGTGGTCTGTGGGATCTTGCTGTGTGCAAAGTGGCTGTACTGTTTGCCCACGTTGTGAATCGCTCCTGACACTCTTAAAGTAATTCTTTGCGGATATTCGATTAGATGGATTGGCTATTCTAGATTGACCCTAGCGTCAGGGGGATTAGCAGGGTCAGTGAGGGTTACGGAAATAGGGCCTGGGTCAGATGTGGTTGGTACAGACTCCAAGGCCTCCTTCTGTACTGTGGGGATTCTATGATGTTAGTGATGTTGAAGAATGCTGTGTGAATACCAATATTCCTCATTGCTCAGTCATGCAATACGTCTCTCCACTTCCAATTCCTCCCCTGTCCCCAGAGCTTGTTTGGAAGTGGAATGTTCTCTGTGTCCAGTTAATGGATGATTATGTTCTGCCAGCAAAGACTTTTTGTTTGTTGATCTGCTTGCTGTTAAAGAATGGACTTTTATGTCTCGCCAAATGAGTTCTTGTCGAGGATTTAATTTTATAAGTGTAGGCAGAACTGAGCCCTTTAACAAGACCTCAGAAACAAGGAACACGGTGCAGGCAAACTGTGCAACGCAGCTCAAATCTAACCTTCACCAATCAGAGAGCTTAATGCAACAATCTGCTAGAGCAGCCAATCGGTGCCTGGGTACAATATCATGTGCAGTGTTATACTCGACTAAAGCAGTGACTGGGCAAACTGGGGGTATTAAAGGAGCAATTGTCTGTCTTGGCAACAGATCGAAAGATCTCAAAAGGTTCATGTTCCTGTGACTGGTCCTGCCAATGAAAGATCCAAAATTGGCTATTTCTTCAAATATCTCTCCACACACTCACCCACCAATCGATTCCACTGTCTGCCAGCTAAAAGCCAAGTTTTAAATTTTCTTTTTCGCTAGAAAGAAGGCGGCTAAGAGGGGATCTTATTGAAACATATAAGATGATTAGAGGTTTAGATAGGGTGGATAGTGATAGCCTTTTCCCTCGGATGGAGAAAGCTAGCACGAGGGGGCATGGCTTTAAATTAAGGGGGGGTAGTTATAGGACGGATGTCAGAGGTAGGTTCTTTACCCAGAGGGTGGTGAGGGATTGGAATGCCCTGCCTGCTGCAGTTGTAAATGCGCCTAGTTTGGGGGCGTTTAAGAGATCCGTGGATAGGTTTATGGATGGAAAGGGATTGGTTTAGGTTAGTGGGTCATTGTTTTTTAACTGGTCGGCGCAACATCGTGGGCCGAAGGGCCTGTTCTGCGCTGTAATGTTCTATGTTCTATGTGACAATAAAAAATCCAATCTAAGTCAGTCTCTGAAGCAGCCAGCTATTTACTATTGCTGCTGAAGTTGTGTTGTGCACCAGTTTGCTTCCTGGATACTGAACGTCAGCTTGGCAACTTGTGGGAGCAGCAAAAGGAGCAAACAGAACGAGCTCCTTTACAGCGGCAATTCTTCATTCAACTCATTCTCTACTTGACGCAATGGGTCCCCCCGCAATGGATCCCCCCGCAACGGATCCACCCTGCAATGGATCCCCCTGCAATGGATCCACCCTGCAATGGATCCCCCTGCAATGGATCCACCCTGCAATGGATCCCCCCGCAATGGATCCACCCTGCAATGGATCCCCCTGCAATGGATCCACCCTGCAATGGATCCACCCTGCAATGGATCCACCCTGCAATGGATCCACCCTGCAATGGATCCCCCCGCAATGGATCCATCCTGCAATGGATCCCCCCGCAATGGATCAATCCTGCAATGGATCCCCCCGCAACGGATCCACCCTGCAATGGATCCCCCCGCAATGGATCCCCCCGCAATGGATCCATCCTGCAATGGATCCACCCTGCAATGGATCCCCCCGCAATGGATCCATCCTGCAATGGATCCCCCCGCAATGGATCAATCCTGCAATGGATCCCCCCGCAATGGATCAATCCTGCAATGGATCCCCCCGCAATGGATCCCCCCGCAATGGATCCACCCCACAATGGATCCCCCCCAGCTCTCACTACCTCAGAGACGAGCTGCTTGGACCAACAAATGGGGTGAATTGGGAGATAAGGGTCAGAAATGAAATGTCAGGGTGTGTCAGTGGCACGGTGGTCATGGTCACCCTCCTGTTTCTGAGCAATGGGTCAGGACCAGCCCAGACTGAGGATGGCACAGAGATTATCACTGCTGCCTCACAGCGCCAGGGTCCCGAGTTCAACCCCAGCTTGGGGGGGGGGGGGGGTCACTGTCTGCGTGGAGTCTGCACATTCTCCCCGTGTCTGCGTGGGCGTCCGAAAGACATGCTGGTCGGCCGTGCTAAATTCTCCCTCAGTGTAGCCCAAACAGGAGAGTGGCGACTCGGGGGATCTTTCACAGTAACTTCACTGCAGTGTTAACGTTAGCGTACTTGTGACGCGAACGAAATGAACTCTAAACCTCACGTGACTTGTGGCAGCCATCTTGTCAGGTTCCGCAGAAAGTCCATTTTAAAAGTAGCAAAAGCAAAAGAATAAAGTCGAGCGTAGACAGTTTGGATTTCGTTCATGTCTTACTGACATAACAGCCCAGGTTTCTCAAACGCCTGAAGCCAGCAGGCGTGCCTCATCACAACTGAAAGTTACACCTCAATTACCCTGTTGTGAAATCTCAACGTTCCTCGCTAATCTGATACCAATAAAGGAGGCTTTATGTAGGCAGGCCAACGGATGCCAACTCCAGGAACGTGAGCCTTACCCGGGTGGGCAGGGTGACCACATTTCTCTGAGTCGGGTGCCAGAATCACTGGGCCGAGGGGTGAAGGCAGAGTGTGCCAGGCCTGGCTGCCCACTCAGTGCCCGCAAGTGGCCTGGGTTGCAATCTGCTCAGGAATGGGTGCTTTCACCCCGCGTTCTCCAGTCTTGTAGGTGACTGGCATTTCGCTAACTACACCCCCAGTACCGGACGGGAGAAGATTTTGATGCCAGCGCAGGGTTTTTAATCGCTTTTTGTTTTGGTTTCTGCGCGTCTCTTAATGGTTGCACACTGCAATGCTGGAGAAACAATATGCCATCGATATGCCGCTTGAGTAGGTGCGTGGGGCATTGGCGCCATTGTAGAGGGCACACAATTGGTCCCTTGCTGTCAGGAACCACACATGTCCCATCCACTCAGGGGTACGTTGAAGACAGGCGATTTTCTCATTGAAAAGAATGCACCCCCCCCCCAATCCTCTTTCCCTGTGGCGCAGTGGGGGTTAGCGTCACTGCCTCTGAGCCAGAGCCTCTGGGTTCGAGTCCCACCCCATGCCTCAGCAGCCAAGGAAGGTGCGTTCGCAACGCGGCGAAACGGGTTGTCGACCCTCAAGCCATTCCAAAGATGCCAACGGCTGGCGGTCAGAGCGGAAGAGGTTCCGCGCTGGAAGCTGGGTGGCGTCTCCTCAAACTATAAGCCCCGAGGGACAGGCCAGTGACCTGCCCCATGAATTAATGGCAAAAGGACACAGACAAAAGGCCACCTTCGTACAATCACGAGGTGTGGGAAGAGAATTCCATCCTCTTATCGAATCCCTGCCGTGTAGGAAGAGGGCATTCGGCCCATCGAGTCTGCACCGATAACAATCCCACCCAGGCCCTATCCCTGTAACCCCACTCATTTACCCAGCACATCCCCCCAACATTAACGGGCAATTTACCACATCCAATTTACCCTAACCGACACATCTTTGGACACTAAGGGGCAATTTAGCATGGCCAATCCATCCTAACCTACACATCTTTGGACACTAAGGGGCAATTTAGCATGGCCAATCCACCCTAACCTACACATCTTTGGACACTAAGGGGCAATTTAGCATGGCCAATCCACCTAACCTACACATCTTTGGACACTAAGGGGCAATTTAGCATGGCCAATCCACCTAACCTACACATCTTTGGACACTAAGGGGCAATTTAGCATGGCCAATCCACCCTAACCTACACATCTTTGGACACTAAGGGGCAATTTAGCATGGCCAATCCACCCTAACCTACACATCTTTGGACACTAAGGGACAATTTAGCATGGCCAATCCACCTAACCTACACATCTTTGGACACTAAGGGACAATTTAGCATGGCCAATCCACCTAACCTACACATCTTTGGACACTAAGGGACAATTTAGCATGGCCAATCCACCTAACCTACACATCTTTGGACACTAAGGGGCAATTTAGCATGGCCAATCCACCCTAACCTACACATCTTTGGACACTAAGGGGCAATTTAGCATGGCCAATCCACCCTAACCTACACATCTTTGGACACTAAGGGACAATTTAGCATGGCCAATCCACCCTAACCTACACATCTTTGGACACTAAGGGACAATTTAGCATGGCCAATCTACCCTAACCTACACATCTTTGGACACTAAGGGACAATTTAGCATGGCCAATCCACCCTAACCTACACATCTTTGGACACTAAGGGACAATTTAGCATGGCCAATCCACCCTAACCTACACATCTTTGGACACTAAGGGGCAATTTAGCATGGCCAATCCACCCTAACCTACACATCTTTGGACACTAAGGGGCAATTTAGCATGGCCAATCCACCCTAACCTACACATCTTTGAACATTAAGGGACAATTTAGCATGGCCAATCCCCCCTAACCTACACATCTTTGGACACTAAGGGGCAATTTAGCATGGCCAATCCACCCTAACCTGTGACTTCTTGTTCTAGATAAGAAGAAGCGTTTGGTCTACGTTTATTTTATCAATCCCTTTATGTTACTTGATGAGATGTCCTCCCTTCAAAAGTCCAGCGAGTAGAAGCCCAAACTATTTCATCTTTCCCCTCCGTGTGCCAAGATGATGTGCCCTCATGTGACTGGAGAATTGCCAATGGAAGTTTCCTTCATCCCTCCTCTCAGTGAGACACAGCGCCCCAGTCTTTCAGATAAGGAAGGATTGGGAGATTAGCAGTCGAGAGGTGGTTACTATGCCACCCTGTGCTGTCGATGGTTCAAAGCTGAAGAAAGCCTGGGTTGAATTATGTCGAGCATCTTTTTATGTTACACTCTGCCTCATACGGGAAATTTTACACGTTGTGTGAGAATGAACATTCAAGATTGTTACCTTCAGTTGCTTAATGTAGACAACGGCATCGTGAACAGTCACAAAGATCTGCTCTGGACGAAGGTGCTTCAATAAGCCACTACACGTCAATATTTTCAACACATCTTCTGGAAACCGCAAAGAACAAGGAGTTCTGTAAGTCTGGGAGCACCAACAAGCATCGCAACAAGCTAATACCAAACTGTTCCAATTCCTTGCAGATTCGAAGAGCAGAAGGTATGCTGCCACATCTCCTTTCAGGAAGGCCAGTGCATTAACTGGGCAGGGGGGTGAAAATCGCCACAGTGCAGACGGAGGCCATTCCGCCCATCAATTCTGCAATCCCACCCAGGGCTCGTCACTGTAAAACCACATATTTCCACTGCTAATCCCCCTGACATGAAGAATCAATTTAGCATGGCCAATCCACCCTAACCTGTACATCTTTGGACACTAAGGGGCAATTTAGCATGGCCAATCCACCCTAACCTGTACATCTTTGGACACTAAGGGGCAATTTAGCACGGCCAATCCACCCTAACCTGTACATCTTTGGACACTAAGGGGCAATTTAGCATGGCCAATCCACCCTAACCTGTACATCTTTGGACACTAAGGGGCAATTTAGCACGGCCAATCCACCCTAACCTGTACATCTTTGGACACTAAGGGGCAATTTAGCATGGCCAATCCACCCTAACCTACACATCTTTGGATACTAAGGGGCAATTTAGCATGGCCAATCCACCCTAACCTACACATCTTTGGACACTAAGGGACAATTTAGCATGGCCAATCCACCCTAACCTACACATCTTTGGATACTAAGGGACAATTTAGCATGGCCAATCCACCTAACCTACACATCTTTGGACACTAAGGGACAATTTAGCATGGCCAATCCACCCTAACCTACACATCTTTGGACACTAAGGGACAATTTAGCATGGCCAATCCACCCTAACCTACACATCTTTGGACACTAAGGGGCAATTTAGCATGGCCAATCCACCCTAACCTACACATCTTTGGACACTAAGGGGCAATTTAGCATGGCCAATCCACCCTAACCTACACATCTTTGGACACTAAGGGGCAATTTAGCATGGCCAATCCACCCTAACCTACACATCTTTGGACACTAAGGGACAATTTAGCATGGCCAATCCACCCTAACCTACACATCTTTGGACACTAAGGGGCAATTTAGCATGGCCAATCCACCCTAACCTACACATCTTTGGACACTAAGGGGCAATTTAGCATGGCCAATCCACCCTAACCTACACATCTTTGGACACTAAGGGACAATTTAGCATGGCCAATCCACCCTAACCTACACATCTTTGGACACTAAGGGGCAATTTAGCATGGCCAATCCACCCTAACCTACACATCTTTGGACACTAAGGGACAATTTAGCATGGCCAATCCACCCTAACCTACACATCTTTGGACACTAAGGGACAATTTAGCATGGCCAATCCACCTAATCTACACATCTTTGGACACTAAGGGGCAATTTAGCATGGCCAATCCACCCTAACCTACACATCTTTGGACACTAAGGGGCAATTTAGCATGGCCAATCCACCCTAACCTACACATCTTTGGACACTAAGGGGCAATTTAGCATGGCCAATCCACCCTAACCTACACATCTTTGGACACTAAGGGGCAATTTAGCATGGCCAATCCACCCTAACCTACACATCTTTGGACACTAAGGGGCAATTTAGCATGGCCAATCCACCCTAACCTACACATCTTTGGACACTAAGGGGCAATTTAGCATGGCCAATCCACCCTAACCTACACATCTTTGGACACTAAAGGACAATTTAGCATGGCCAATCCACCCTAACCTACACATCTTTGGACACTAAGGGGCAATTTAGCATGGCCAATCCACCCTAACCTACACATCTTTGGACACTAAGGGGCAATTTAGCATGGCCAATCCACCCTAACCTACACATCTTTGGACACTAAGAGGCAATTTAGCATGGCCAATCCACCCTAACCTACACATCTTTGGACACTAAGAGGCAATTTAGCATGGCCAATCCACCTAACCTGCAGCTAGTGTCCAAAGATGTGTAGGTTGGGTGGATTGGCCATGCTAAATTACCCTAGCTGTCAAGGGGATTAGCTGGATAAATGCATGGGGTTGTGGGGAAAGGGTCTGGGTGGGATTGTTGGCGCAGGATTGATGGGCTGAATGGCCTAGATAATATACTGTGGTGATAAGAACGCTGTGATACTTACTGTTGCATTCTGCGAGATAGACCCACATATCAGCTTTCTGGCACTCCACACACATCTGTGAAAGAAGAACATCGGAGGAAATTCACACCATTTTCTGGAGCAGTGTCCCCCCCCCCCTGCTGTTCCTATCTGCATCCGATGACATCTTATGGGATGAGGGAGAAAGGGACAGGAGGGTTTGCTGACGCCAGCAGGTATCAGACAGGCCGAATGGCCTGTTTCTGAGCTGTAAATGTTCCGTAAAAGAAAAGGCAAAGGAGCTGAGCGTTGGGTGGCTCAACCTGCTTCCCCTTATCGAAAGATTGGCAAACATCTCAAAAGGCCGCTTCTAACCTCCTCCCGCCAACCGTAGAGAGGCCAACCGCCTTCCCCTCCTCCCTCTCCGTGACTGAGCCAGGCCGCCTGGCCTGCTCCCCTCAGAAACACAAATCCGGTGGGTTTCGATAAAGCCAGAGGGGTTCCAAACGTAATGGTGAGGGGGGGTGGGGAGGGGGTGAACTGTTCCTGCTCGCGGAAGGATCGAGAACACGAGCGTCAGATGCTGTGTCGGAGAGCAGGCCCGATGGGCCAAATGGCCTCTTTTTTTGCACTGTGGGGGTCCGACGAGGTCACCCTCTTCCTTTCCCCCGAGATTTGGGCTGGTGCCTGCGGGAGTTTGCACATTCTCCCCGTGGGTTTTCTCCGGTTTCCTCCCACAGATGTGCTATTAGGCTGATAGGAGGGAATAAATTGCCCCGAAATTAGTTTCCCTCAATGTGGATGGCCGTAAGCATAGACAAAGGGTCATGGGTTGAGGGGGGATTGGTAATGTTAAAATGGCGGTGCAGGCTCGTTGGGCCGAAGGGCCTGTTTCCCGGGCTGTTTTTGCCCTTTGAAGGGGGCAATCCCATCCTTGCCTGATACGTGTAGGCACACACTGCTGGGATCATTCTCGGCAATGCACTCCGCACCCTTTCCAGCGTTCCGATATCCTTCCATTATAGAACAGCACACAGTACTCAAACACTCAGCAATACAAATTGAGTGTAACATCGCAACTTTACAATCGTCTGACTCTAGAAATAAAGCCCAGCGTCTGGTTCACATTCCTGTCCCATCTTGCTAATCTGTCGCACCACTTTGAGTGATCACCCTTTTTAATCTTTGCCCCATTCCCAACTCCACAATCTTTCTCTCATTTCTTTATTCTTCCGGGGGTGTTAATGCCTCCAACCACCCCATCCCGAACTGCTCCTTGAGGGCAGTGAGCTGCCTTCTTCAACACTGAGGTGTAGGTACACCCGCAGCGCTATTAGGGAGGGAGTTCCAGGATTGTTATTGGACGTCAGTCAGTCCGTGTGGTGTAGGTACACCCACAGTGCTGTTAGGGAGGGAGTTCCAGGATTGTTATTGGACGTCAGTCAGTCCGTGTGGTGTAGGTACACCCACAGTGCTGTTAGGGAGGGAGTTCCAGGATTGTTATTGGACGTCAGACAGTCCGTGTGGTGTAGGTACACCCACAGTGCTGTTAGGGAGGGAGTTCCAGGATTGTTATTGGACGTCAGACAGTCCGTGTGGTGTAGGTACACCCACAGTGCTGTTAGGGAGGGAGTTCCGGATTGTTATTGGACATCAGTCAGTCCCCGTGTGGTGTAGGTACACCCACAGTGCTGTTAGGGAGGGAGTTCCAGGATTGTTATTGGACGTCAGTTAGTCCGTGTGGTGTAGGTACACCCACAGTGCTGTTAGGGAGGGAGTTCCAGGATTGTTATTGGATATCAGTCAGTCCGTGTGGTGTAGGTACACCCACAGTGCTGTTAGGGAGGGAGTTCCAGGATTGTTATTGGACATCAGTCAGTCCGTGTGGTGTAGGTACACCCACAGTGCTGTTAGCGAGGGAGTTCCAGGATTGTTATTGGATATCAGTCAGTCCGTGTGGTGTAGGTACACCCACAGTGCTGTTAGGGAGGGGGGGTTCCAAGATTGTTATTGGACATCAGTCAGTCCATGTGGTGTAGGTACACCCACAGTGCTGTTAGGGAGGGAGTTCCAGGATTGTTATTGGACATCAGTCAGTCCCCGTGTGGTGTAGGTACACCCACAGTGCTGTTAGGGAGGGAGTTCCTTGACTGTGACCCAGGGGCAGTGAAGGAATATATTTCCAAGGGAATAATTGTAAGATTGACAAGAGACGGTGGCGTGTAACACAGTATACCCCCGACTCGGTTAAATCGCCCATTCTATTCAATAAATTCGGAGCAGGAGCAGGTCATTTGGCCCTCCAGGTCTGTTCTGCCGTTGAATAAGCTAACAAGTTCAGTCATAGAGTTGCATGAATTCCAATCAAAGGCCTGCCATCGCCATGGCAACTAGATCTGGTCATGCCCATACCTGAGGAAAAGCAGCAACGAAAGAATTCAAGAAGGTTATCCCTGAGCAAACTTCTCGGGGCACGAATGGCATCCTTTCCCACACTTCCTGTCCCTCAGTGAGTGCGACTCCCAGCCCTGAATCCTAGGCCCGGATTTTCCCACTCAGCCCTGCGGCTTTCCAGTGGCGGAGACGGCTTGCGATTGGCTGCCCGCTGAAGCCAATGGCCATTTTCTTCGGTCACTGGCCACCCGCTGGCAGAAAGGGCCAGAAAATCCCACCCGCGCAAGACTCTGGGTTCAAATCTTATGCAAAATATCAATTTTAATGCAAGGAGTATAGTGAATAAGGTAGATGAGCTTAGGGCGTGGATAGCTGTTTGGGATTGTGATGTGGTGGCCATTACGGAGACTTGGATGTCTCAGGGACAGGACTGGGTACTTCAGGTGCCAGGTTTCAGATGCTTCAGGAAGGACAGGGAGGGTGGCAGAAGGGGTGGTGGCGTGGCACTGTTGATCAGGGATAGTGTCATGGCTACAGAGAAAGAGGATGTCGTGGAGGGATTGTCTACAGAATCTCTGTGGGTGGAAGTTAGGAACAGCAAAGGGTCAAAAACTTTGCTGGGTGTATTCTATAGGCCACCCAATAGTGACAGGGAGGTTGAAGTGCAGATAGGGAAACAGATTCTGGAGAGATGTATTAATAACAGAGTTGTCGTGATGGGAGACTTCAATTTCCCAAACATCAACTGGAATATCCCTAGGGTAAGGGGTTTGGATGGGGAGGAGTTTGTTAGGTGTGTTCAGGAAGGTTTCCTGACACAGTATGTGGATGAGCCTACGAGGGGAGAGGCTGTACTTGACCTGGTACTGGCGAATGAACCAGGGCAGGTGATGGATCTCTCAGTAGGAGAGCATCTTGGGAATGGTGATCATAATTCTATCTCCTTCACAATTGCATTGGAACGAGATAGGATCAGGCAGGCTAGGAAGGTGTTTGTCTGGAGTAAGGGGAGATACGAAGAAGTCAGGAAGTTACTCGGACAAATAAACTGGAAGGAGGCGTTCTTAGGGAAAAGTACCGAAGGAAGGTGGCAGATATTCAAGGAATGTTTGTCTGGAGCTCTGCGTGACAACGTTCCGATGAGACAAGGGGGTTTTGGTGGGTCGAGGGAACCGTGGTGCACAAAGGATGTGTTGAACCTAGTCAGGAAGAAAAGGAAGGTGTATAAGAGGTTCAGGGAATTAGGAGATGTTAAAGATCTTGAGGAGTATAAGGACTGTAGGAGGGAACTTAAAAGGGAAATTAGGAGAGCCAGAAGGGGTCATGAGAAGACCTTGGCGAGTAAGATTAAGGAGAATCCCAAGGCCTTCTATAAATATGTGAAAGGTAAAAGGATAAGAAGAGAAGGGATAGGACCGATAAAAGGTGAGGGGGGAAAGGTCTGTGTGGAACCAGAAGAAATGGCAGAGGTGCTTAACGAGTACTTCGCCTCAGTATTCACGGTGGAAGCCGATCTGGGAGATTTTGTTATGGATTTGCAGCAGATGGAAAGGATTGAGTACGTGAATATTAAGGAGGAGGATGTGTTGGAACTTTTGAATTCTATCAAGGTAGATAAGTCGCCGGGACCAGATGGGATGTACCCCAGGATACTGTGGGAGGCGAGGGAAGAGATTGCAGAGCCCCTGGCGATGATCTTTGCGTCGTCAATGGAGACGGGAGAGGTTCCGGAGGATTGGAGGATTGCGGATGTAGTTCCTATTTTCAAGAAAGGGAACAGAGATAGCCCGGGAAATTACCGACCGGTGAGTCTGACCTCAGTGGTTGGTAAGCTGATGGAGAGGCTTCTGAGGGACAAGATTTACGAACATTTGGAGAGGTTTGACATGATCAGGAATAGTCAGCATGGATTTGTCAAGGGCAGGTCGTGCCTTACAAGCCTAGTTGAGTTCTTCGATAATGTGACTGAACACATTGACGAAGGAAGTGCCGTGGACGTAGTGTACATGGACTTCAGCAAGGCGTTTGATAAGGTCCCCCATGCAAGACTTCTTGAGAAGGTGAGAGGGCATGGGATCCAAGGGCCTTTGGCCTTGTGGATCCAGAACTGGCTTGCCTGCAGAAGGCAGAGAGTGGTTGTGGATGGGGCTTTTTCTGAATGGAGGTCAGTCACCAGCGGAGTGCCTCAAGGATCTGTTCTGGGACCCTTGTTGTTTGTCATTTTCATAAATGACCTGGATGAGGAAGTGGAGGGATGGGTAAGTAAGTTCGCTGATGACACGAAGGTCGGTGGTGTTGTGGATGATCTGGAAGGATGGCAAAAGTTGCAGCAGGACATAGATAGGATGCAGGACTGGGCGGAGAAGTGGCAGATGGACTTCAACGCGGATAAATGTGTTGTCGTCCATTTTGGCAGAACCAACGGGATGAACGAGTACACTATTAAGGGCAGAAGTCTGAGTAGTGTTGAGGAGCAGAAGGATCTTGGGGTCCGGGTCCACAGGACTCTTAAATCGGCCTCGCAGGTGGAGGAGGTGGTCAAGAAGGCCTATGGTGTACTGGCCTTCATTAATCGAGGGATTGAGTTTAGGAGTCGGGAGGTAATGCTGGAACTTTATAAGACCCTTGTCAGGCCTCATTTGGAGTATTGTGCGCAGTTCTGGTCGCCTCACTATAGGAAAGATGTAGAAGCTATTGAAAGGGTGCAGAGGAGATTTACAAGGATGTTGCCTGGACTGGGAGGCATGCCTTATGAAGTTAGGTTGAGGGAGCTGGGACTCTTTTCCTTGGAGAGACGAAGGTTGAGAGGCGACCTGATAGAAGTTACAAAATGTTGAGAGGAATAGATAGGGTGGATTCTCAGAGGCTATTTCCCCGGTTTGAAATGGTCGCTACGAGAGGACACAGATTTAAGGTGCGGGGAGGAAAGTACAGAAGTGATGTTAGGGGTAAGTTTTTCACTCAGAGGGTGGTGAGTGAATGGAATCGGCTGCCGTCAGTGGTGGTGGAGGCGAACTCGCTGGGGTCTTTTAAAAGACTTCTGGATGAGTATATGGGGTTTTATGAGATTGAGGGTTATAGATAGGTCTGTAGGTTGGTAGGTGATGTGGTCGGCGCAACTTGTGGGCCGAAGGGCCTGTTTGTGCTGTAGTGTTCTATGTTCTATGTTCTATGTTCTAAATCCCGCTCTCAGGCCTGAATCTAGGCCCGATGCGCCACGTAGAGCATCCTGGGAGCGTGACAGTGGAGACCCAGGCTCCTTACGCCAGGCGTCAAAAGTATTTCTTAGGCTGGAAATTGCTTTTGGGGCTCCTGCTGGCGGTGAGGGGCGCTGATCGAAATGCTGGCCATTTCTGAGACGCTCACGTGGAATTGCGGGGTCGAAGTTGACCTCCGGCCTTTGCACTTTGGGGCCTGGGCCCACTGCAGTCAGTTACCTGCACAAATAATCTCGCTCCGGCTGTGTCAACGAACAGGACACTACTGCAATCGATCACGACCGACTGGATCTGTTCCTCCTGCTTGCCTATGGAGAGAAAGAGAAACATTGACATTTGCGTGCACAGAAAGAACAGCTTTCACAAACAACCCAGCAAACAGTCAAAAGATTAGCCAGCAATTGCTCAGATTAAGGAGGCGAGTCTGAGCACGAGCAGGGCTGTGTAAAGGCAGCAACTGGCACCAGCAGTGGCCCAGTAGGGAGCATATTTAATTCTGAATCACAGAGACCTGGGTTCACGTCCCACTTCACAATAGAAGCGGCAAAACTCCAACGCTCCAGCCAAGGGAGTATGTCTCGTTAGACATTTCTTTTCTCTCCGTTAGGTATTAAACCGAGGCTCTCTTGGGTGCATGTTAAAGATCCCACGACGTGGTGGTAGACTCCCCACAGTGTAGAAGGAGGCCATTCGGTCAATCGAGTCTGCACCCACCACAATCCCACCCAAGGCCTATCCCCATAACCCTGTACATTTACCCTAGCTAACCGCCCCTGACACTAAGGGACAATTTAGCATGGCCAATCCCCCTAACCTACACATCTTTGGACACTAAGGGACAATTTAGCATGGCCAATCCCCCTAACCTACACATCTTTGGACACTAAGGGGCAATTTAGCATGGCCAATCCACCCTAACCTACACATCTTCGGACACTAAGGGGCAATTTAGCATGGCCAATCCCCCTAACCTACACATCTTTGGACACTAAGGGGCAATTTAGCATGGCCAATCCACCCTAACCTACACATCTTTGGACACTAAGGGGCAATTTAGCATGGCCAATCCCCCTAACCTACACATCTTTGGACACTAAGGGGCAATTTAGCATGGCCAATCCACCTAACCTATACATCTTTGGACACTAAGGGGTAATTTAGCATGGCCAATCCCCCTAACCTACACATCTTTGGACACTAAGGGGTAATTTAGCATGGCCAATCCCCCCTAACCTACACATCTTTGGACACTAAGGGGCAATTTAGCATGGCCAATCCACCTAACCTATACATCTTTGGACACTAAGGGGTAATTTAGCATGGCCAATCCCCCCAACCTACACATCTTTGGACACTAAGGGACAATTTAGCATGGCCAATCCACCCTAACCTACACATCTTTGGACACTAAGGGACAATTTAGCATGGCCAATCCACCCTAACCTACACATCTTTGGACACTAAGGGACAATTTAGCATGGCCAATCCACCCTAACCTACACATCTTTGGACACTAAGGGACAATTTAGCATGGCCAATCCACCCTAACCTATACATCTTTGGACACTAAGGGGTAATTTAGCATGGCCAATCCACCCTAACCTACACATCTTTGGACACTAAGGGACAATCTAGCATGGCCAATCCACCTAACCAGCATGTCTTTTGGACTGTGGGAGGAAACCGGAGCACCCAGAGGAAACCCACGCAGACACGGGGAGAATGTGCAAACTCCACACAGAAGTGACCCGAGCCGGGAATCGAACCTGGGTCCAAGGCAGTGTGAGGCAGCAGCGCTGACCACTGAGCCTTCCAAATGGTGCAGTGGTATTGTAACTGGATTGGTAATCTGGGGATCCGGGTTCGAAACCCATCACGGCAGATGTTGACATTTGAATTCATTAAAAATCTACACCATTGTCGGAAAAACCCATCTGGGTCAATAATGTCCCTTTAGGGAAGGAAATCTGCCGTTATTACCCGGTCTGGCCTACATGTGACTCCAGAGCCACAGCAATGTAGTTGGCTCTTAACTGCCCCTCTGACTAGGGCGGCACGGTGGCACGGTCGTTGGCATTGCTGCCTCACAGCGCCAGGGACCCGCGTTCAATTCCTGACTTGGGTCACTGTCTGTGTGGAGGTTGCATGCTCTCCCCGTGTCTGCGTGGGTTTCCAGTTAGGTGCTCCAGTTTCCTCCCACAGTCCAAAAGATGTGTAGGCCAGGTTAATTAGTCATGCTAAACTGTCCCTTAGTGTCCAAAGATGTGTAGGTTAGGGTGGATTGGCCATGCTAAATTGCCCCTTAGTGTCCAAAGATGTGTAGGTTAGGGTGGATTGGCCATGCTGAATTGCCCCTTAGTGTCCAAAGATGTGTAGGTTAGGGTGGATTGGCCATGCTAAATTGCCCCTTAGTGTCCAAAGATGTGTAGGTTAAGGTGGATTGGCCATGCTAAATTGTCCCTTAGTGTCCAAAGATGTGTAGGTTAGGGGAATTGGCCATGCTAAATTGTCCCTTAGTGTCCAAAGATGTGTAGGTTAGGGTGGATTGGCCATGCTAAATTGTCCCTTAGTGTCCAAAGATGTGTAGGTTAGGGTGGATTGGCCATGCTAAATTGTCCCTTAGTGTCCAAAGATGTGTAGGTTAGGTGGATTGGCCATGCTAAAATGTCCCTTAGTGTCCAAAGATGTGTAGGTTAGGTGGATTGGCCATGCTAAATTGCCCCTTAGTGTCAGAGGGATTAGCAGGGTAAATACCTGGAGTTACAGGATTGTGGTTGGTGCAGACTCGATGGGCTGAATGGCCTCGTTCTGCACTGTAGGGATTCTATTCTATGATGTTGATGTTCAGGAAGTCCATTACAATAAATGGATTAACAGGTTGCTCCGCTTGGTAATCCCATCCCATTACACTGTCAGTGGCAGGGGAGGGGGTCATGCCTGAGTACTGCCGCCTGGCACTGCCCGTAGCTCTGCCCCCCTCGACATGCCCCTCCAGCTCTGCCCCCAGCTTTGCCAATGGCACAGCCCCTCCCCTCACCCTGGCAGTACCCTCCAGCCCTGCCTCCTGGCACTGCCCCCTGACTGCCCAATCTGAGCCCACCCTGCCAACGTGTGTGCCAACCCTCCAGTTGTTTTGACACTGTGCTGAGTGGTACCATGTGGAAAGCTGTGACTGGGGCCAGCAGTTTCCAGTCTGCCAAAAATATGGGAAAATGTCCCCCTCGCTCCCCGCCTCTGTCTCTCTCCATCAATTCACCCCAGTCCTGTCTCCCTCTCCCTGTCTCCCTCTCCCTGTCTCTCCCTCTCCCTGTCTCTCTCTCTCCCTGTCTCTCCCTCTCCCTGTCTCCCTCTCCCTGTCTCTCCCTCTCCCTGTCTCTCCCTCTCCCTGTCTCTCCCTCTCCCTGTCTCCCTCTCCCTGTCTCTCCCTCTCCCTGTCTCTCCCTCTCCCTGTCTCTCCCTCTCCCTGTCTCTCTCTCTCCCTCTCTCTCCCTCTCCCTGTCTCTCTCTCTCTCCCTGTCTCTCCCTCTCCCTGTCTCTCCCTCTCCCTGTCTCTCTCTCTCTCCCTGTCTCTCTCTCTCCCTGTCTCTCTCTCTCTCCCTGTCTCTCTCTCTCCCTGTCTCTCTCCCTCTCCCTGTCTCTCTCTCTCCTGTCTCTCCCTCTCCCTGTCTCTCTCTCTCCCTGTCTCTCTCTCTCCCTGTCTCTCTCTCTCTCCCTGTCTCTCTCTCTCTCCCTGTCTCTCCCTCTCCCTGTCTCTCTCTCTCCCTCTCTCTCCCTCTCCCTATCTCTCTCTCTCCCTCTCTCTCTCTCTCCCTGTCTCTCTCCCTGTCTCTCTCTCTCTCTCTCCCTGTCTCTCTCTCTCCCTCTCTCTCTCTCTCTCCCTGTCTCTCTCTCTCCCTGTCTCTCCCTCTCCCTGTCTCTCCCTCTCCCTGTCTCTCCCTCTCCCTGTCTCTCCCTCTCCCTGTCTCTCTCTCTCCCTGTCTCTCTCTCTCCCTCTCTCTCTCTCTCTCCCTCTCTCTCTCTCCCCTCTCTCTCTCTCTCCCTGTCTCTCTCTCCCTGTCTCTCCCTCTCCCTGTCTCTCCCTCTCCCTGTCTCTCTCTCTCTCCCTGTCTCTCTCTCTCCCTGTCTCTCCCTCTCCCTGTCTCTCCCTCTCCGTCTCTCTCTCTCCCTGTCTCTCTCTCTCCCTCTCTCTCTCTCTCCCTCTCTCTCTCTCTCCCTGTCTCTCCCTCTCCCTGTCCCTGTCTCTCCCTCTCCCTGTCTCTCTCTCTCCCTGTCTCTCTCCCTCTCCCTGTCTCTCTCTCTCCCTGTCTCTCCCTCTCCCTGTCTCTCTCTCTCCCTGTCTCTCTCTCTCCCTGTCTCTCTCTCTCCCTGTCTCTCTCTCTCCCTCTCTCTCCCTCTCCCTGTCTCTCTCTCTCCCTGTCTCTCCCTCTCCCTGTCTCTCCCTCTCCCTGTCTCTCTCTCTCCCTCTCTCTCCCTCTCCCTGTCTCTCCCTCTCCCTGTCTCTCCCTCTCCCTGTCTCGCTGTCTCTGTGTCTCACCTGCCTTCTTCTGTCTGGGTGGGACTTCCCGGCTACATTTGCCCCGGAAAATCCCGCCTGAGATCGAAGGAGCTTGCATGGCCTGTGTCCCACCCGTTCTGATTCCCGTGGCAGGAAGATTCTCTGTCCTCTGTCTCCCTCCCGAGTTCAATTTCTCTCTCTCCCCCCCCCCGTTCTCTCTCTCTCTCTCCCCGTTTCTCTCTCTCTCTCCCCCCCCCGTTTCTCTCTCTCTCTCTCCCCCTGTTTCTCTCTCTCTCTCTCCCCCTGTTTCTCTCTCTCTCTCCCCCCCCGTTTCTCTCTCTCTCTTCCCGTTTCTCTCTCTCTCTCTCTCCCCCCCGTTTCTCTCTCTCTCTCTCCCCCCGTTTCTCTCTCTCTCTCCCCCCGTTTCTCTCTCTCTCTCTCCCCCTGTTTCTCTCTCTCTCTCTCCCTGTTTCTCTCTCTCTCTCTCCCCGTTTCTCTCTCTCTCCCCCTGTTTCTCTCTCTCTCTCCCCCTGTTTCTCTCTCTCTCTCTCTCCCTGTTTCTCTCTCTCTCTCCCGTTTCTCTCTCTCTCTCCCCCCCTTTCTCTCTCTCTCTCCCCCCCGTTTCTCTCTCTCTCTCTCCCTGTTTCTCTCTCTCCCTCCCCCCCGTTTCTCTCTCTCTCTCTTTCTCCCCCTGTTTCTCTCTCTCTCTCTCTCCCCCCTGTTTCTCTCTCTCTCTCTCCCCCCCTGTTTCTCTCTCTCTCTCCCCCCCGTTTCTCTCTCTCTCTCTCCCCCTGTTTCTCTCTCTCTCTCTCCCTGTTTCTCTCTCTCTCTCCCCCCCGTTTCTCTCTCTCTCTCTCCCCGTTTCTCTCCTCTCTCTCTCCCCGTTCTCTCTCTCTCTCTCCCCCCGTTTCTCTCTCTCTCTCCCCCCGTTTCTCTCTCTCTCTCTCCCCCTGTTTCTCTCTCTCTCTCTCTCCCTGTTTCTGTCTCTCTCCCCCCCCCGTTTCTCTCTCTCTCTCTCCCCGTTTCTCTCTCTCTCTCTCTCTCTCCCTCTGTTTCTCTCTCTCTCTCCCCGTTTCTCTCTCTCTCTCCCCCTGTTTCTCTCTCTCCCCGTTTCTCTCTCTCTCTCTCCCCCGTTTCTCTCTCTCTCTCTCCCTGTTTCTCTCTCTCCCTCCCCCCCTGTTTTCTCTCTCTCTCTTTCTCCCCCTGTTTCTCTCTCTCTCTCTCCCCCCCGTTTCTCTCTCTCTCTCCCCCCCTGTTTCTCTCTCTCCCCCTGTTTTCTCTCTCTCTCTTTCTCCCCGTTTCTCTCTCTCTCCCCCCCCCTGTTTCCTCTCTCCCTCCCCCCCTGTTTCTCTCTCTCTCTCTTTCTCCCCCTGTTTCTCTCTCTCTCTCTCCCCCCCTGTTCTCTCTCTCTCTCCCCCCGTTTCTCTCTCTCTCTCTCTCCCTGTTTCTCTCTCTCTCTCTCTCTCCCCCTGTTTCTCTCTCTCTCCCCTTGTTTCTCTCTCTCTCTCCCCCTGTTTTTCTCTCTCTCTCTCTCCCCCTGTTTCTCTCTCTCTCCCCCGTTTCTCTCTCTCTCTCCCCCTGTTTCTCTCTCTCTCCCCCCTGTTTCTCTCTCTCTCTCCCCCTGTTTCTCTCTCTCTCTCCCCCTGTTTCTCTCTCTCTCTCCCCCTGTTTCTCTCTCTCTCTCCCCCTGTTTCTCTCTCTCCCCCCCGTTTCTCTCTCCCCCCGTTCTCTCTCTCTCTCTCTCTCTCCCCCCGTTTCTCTCTCTCTCTCTCCCCGTTTCTCTCTCTCTTCCCCCCGTTCTCTCTCTCTCTCTCCCCCTGTTTCTCTCTCTCTCTCTCCCCCTGTTTCTCTCTCTCTCTCTCCCTGTTTCTCTCTCTCTCTCCCCCCCCCCGTTTCTCTCTCTCTCTCTCCCCGTTTCTCTCTCTCTCTCTCTCCCCCCGTTTCTCTCTCTCTCTCCCCCGTTTCTCTCTCTCTCCTCCCCCTGTTTCTCTCTCTCTCTCCCCCTGTTTCTCTCTCTCTCTCTCCCCGTTTCTCTCTCTCTCTCCCCCTGTTTCTCTCTCTCTCTCCCCCTGTTTCTCTCTCTCTCTCTCTCCCTGTTTCTCTCTCTCTCTCTCTCCCTGTTTCTCTCTCTCTCTCCCCGTTTCTCTCTCTCTCTCCCCCCCTTTCTCTCTCTCTCTCCCCCCCGTTTCTCTCTCTCTCTCTCCCTGTTTCTCTCTCTCCCTCCCCCCCCGTTTCTCTCTCTCTCTCTTTCTCCCCCTGTTTCTCTCTCTCTCTCCCCCCTGTTTCTCTCTCTCTCTCTCCCCCCCTGTTTCTCTCTCTCTCTCCCCCCCGTTTCTCTCTCTCTCTCTCCCCCTGTTTCTCTCTCTCTCTCTCCCTGTTTCTCTCTCTCTCTCCCCCCCGTTTCTCTCTCTCTCTCCCCCTGTTTCTCTCTCTCTCTCTCCCCCTGTTTCTCTCTCTCTCTCTCTCCCTGTTTCTCTCTCTCTCTCTCTCCCTGTTTCTCTCTCTCTCTCCCCTGTTTCTCTCTCTCTCTCCCCCCCTTTCTCTCTCTCTCTCCCCCCCGTTTCTCTCTCTCTCTCTCCCTGTTTCTCTCTCTCCCCTCCCCCCCGTTTCTCTCTCTCTCTCTTTCTCCCCTGTTTCTCTCTCTCTCTCCCCCCCTGTTTCTCTCTCTCTCTTCTCCCCCCTGTTTCTCTCTCTCTCTCCCCCCGTTTCTCTCTCTCTCTCTCCCCCTGTTTCTCTCTCTCTCTCTCCCTGTTTCTCCTCTCTCTCTCCCCCCGTTTCTCTCTCTCTCTCTCCCCGTTTCTCTCTCTCTCTCTCCCCGTTTCTCTCTCTCTCTCTCCCCCCGTTTCTCTCTCTCTCTCCCCCCCGTTTCTCTCTCTCTCTCTCTCCCCCTGTTTCTCTCTCTCTCTCTCCCTGTTTCTCTCTCTCTCCCTCTCCCCGTTTCTCTCTCTCTCTCTCTCCCCTGTTTCTCTCTCTCTCTCCCCGTTTCTCTCTCTCTCTCCCCCTGTTTCTCTCTCTCTCTCTCCCCGTTTCTCTCTCTCTCTCTCTCTCCCCCCGTTTCTCTCTCTCTCTCTCCCTGTTTCTCTCTCTCCCTCCCCCCCTTTTCTCTCTCTCTCTCTTTCTCCCCCTGTTTCTCTCTCTCTCTCCCCCCCCCCCGTTTCTCTCTCTCTCTCCCCCCCTGTTTCTCTCTCTCCCCCTGTTTCTCTCTCTCTCTCTTTCTCCCCGTTTCTCTCTCTCTCCCCCCCCCTGTTTCTCTCTCTCCCTCCCCCCTGTTCTCTCTCTCTCTCTTTCTCCCCCTGTTTCTCTCTCTCTCTCTCCCCCCGTTTCTCTCTCTCTCTCCCCCCGTTTCTCTCTCTCTCTCTCTCTCTCTCCCTGTTTCTCTCTCTCTCTCTCTCTCCCCGTTTCTCTCTCTCTCTCTCCCCCTGTTTTTTTCTCTCTCCCCTGTTTTTCTCTCTCTCTCTCTCCCCCTGTTTCTCTCTCTCTCTCTCCCCGTTTCTCTCTCTCTCTCCCCGTTTCTCTCTCTCTCTCCCCGTTTCTCTCTCTCTCTCTCTCCCTGTTTCTCTCTCTCTCTCCCCCTGTTTCTCTCTCTCTCTCCCCCTGTTTCTCTCTCTCTCTCCCCCTGTTTCTCTCTCTCTCTCCCCCTGTTTCTCTCTCTCTCCCCTGTTTCTCTCTCTCTCCCCCGTTTCTCTCTCTCTCTCCCCCTGTTTCTCTCTCTCTCCCCCCTGTTTCTCTCTCTCTCTCCCCCTGTTTCTCTCTCTCTCTCCCCCTGTTTCTCTCTCTCTCTCCCCCTGTTTCTCTCTCTCTCTCTCTCCCCCCCGTTTCTCTCTCCCCCCGTTTTCTCTCTCTCTCTCTCTCCCCCCGTTTCTCTCTCTCTCTCTCTCTCCTGCTGTTGCTCTCTCTCTCTCTCTTTCTCTTTCTCTCCCCCTGTTTCTCTCTCTCTCTCCCTGTTTTTCTCTCTCTCTCTCTGTTAACGTCTCTCGTTCCTTCTCAGCCTCTCGAAAGTCAACGAGCCATGTGTAAACATCATTTGGTCGCCATGGAAATGTTTCCATTGAGTCTAGGCCAAGACCAAATGACAGCCATGTCAGGCTAGGCCGCAGCCTTTCCTGTGGAGAATAAATCAAAGACTTCAAAGGATTAAATAAACTGCCAGGCACAGTTGAAAATCAATAAAAGAATTCAAAAGCAAGCTTTTGTTTTCGATATGAGTACCTGAGGATGATGAGTGATTGTGTGCTGTGCGATTAGATTGCGTGAGTCCATTATCCTGCAAAAAAAATTACATTTTATTCCATTTTTAAACAGCGCGTGTTACAAACCAGGCCTTTAATCAACAGGGGATTTTCACAGTAAATTCATCGCAGTAAGACGAACAAATAAACTTTCATCAGGAACATATATTGAGTTCATATATCTATATTTCTTCTGAGGTGGGCCTATTATCCTGGCGTGGTTGTTACTGACTGGAAAATTGCCCTTGTTCTCGATCCCTCATGCTTTGATTTTATTCAAACTGTAATGACTACAATCGGACCATCGAGGAATATCAATGCCCAAATTAAGAAGTCAAATGATGAGCCAATCAGGGAGCCTTTATCTTGGACTCAACCAGGGCGTGTCAGTTCCTCTGGCACCCCCGAGGTCGCC